>NC_041391.1:449540615-449559792 GCF_002162155.2 Triticum dicoccoides | reverse complement strand
TCTTTCCAACACAATGTGCTTGCCAAAGGATAAAATGTAAAAAGGAAAGGTGAAGATCACCATGACCCTTGTATGAAGGTATAAGACAAAAATAAAAGATAGGCCCTTCGCAGAGGGAAGCATATGTTGTCGTGTGCTTTTAGGGTTGGATGCACAAAATCTTAATGCAAAATAACGTCACTTTATATTGCCACTTGTGATATGGACCTTTATTATGCAGTTTGTTGCTTCTATTTCTTCCACATCACAAGATCGTATAAAGCTTATTTTCTCCCACACTAATAACTCATACATATTTAAAGAGCAATTTTTATTGCTTGCAACAATGACAACTTACTTGAAGGATCTTACTCAATCCATGGGTAGATATGGTGGACTCTCATGGCAAAACTGGGTTTAAGGATATTTGGAAGCACAAGTAGTATATCTACTTGGTGCAAAGAATTTGGCTAGCATGAGAGGAAAGGCAAGCTCAACATGTTGGATGATCCATGACAATATACTTTATTTTGGATATAAGAAAACATAACCCATTATGTTGTCTTCTGTGTCCAACATCAACTCTTTAGCATGTCATATTTTAATGAGTGCTCACAATCATAAAATATGTCCAAGATAGTATATTTATATGTGAGAACCTCTCTTTCTTTATTACTTCCTACTAATTGCAACGATGACCAAAACTATGTTTGCCAACTCTCAACAACTTTTATTCATCATACTCTTAATATGTGAAGTCATTACTCTCCATAAGATCCATATGATCTCTTTATTTCTTTTTATTCTTTCTTTTTCTTTTATTCCCTCAAGATCATAGCAAGATAGCAAAGCCCTTGGCTCAAGACTAATCTTTATTATATATAGTTCACAGACTCAATTACATAGAGGGATCATAAAGCAAAACTCAAAACTAGATCATTCTAAAACTTTATTCTACTAGATCAAGATATTACCAAAAGGATCAAACTAAGAAAAATGGTAAAGATAGGAGAGTGATGGTGATACAATACCGGGGCACCTCCCCCAAGCTTGGCAGTTGCCAAGGGGAGTGCCCATACCCATGTGATTATGTCTCCTTCTTCGGACGTGATGATGATGGAGTTGTTGATGATGTAGGCTTATCGTCCATCTTCCAAGGCATAGACTCACCATCATAAAAGGATGATCGAGTCTCCGGGATCCTCAAATCTGCAGCCAAACTCATCCTTTTGAATCTGTGTTCATACTCACAGTTTTGGTTTTACAGGTCATCGATCTAGGCTTGGAGGTGCTCGATTTTCTCGTGAAGATTGAAGATGGTCTCCCCAATGTTCTCAACATCCAGCGTGTGGTTGTTGGTGAACTCTGTGATCATTATGTGGTTGGCATCGAGTCCACGTTCCACCATCTCCTGGCACTTGAAAACTTGTTGCTCCATTGCCTCAAGCCTTGTTTCCACGCTTCTGGTCCTCCTTGGTCCCTCAACATTGTGGATGTGCAGCACCCCCTCACGCATCTCAATGGTTTGAGCGTGTTGCAGCACTTCTGCGAGGTAGGGGTTGATGACCTTCTCAAAAAACTTGTCCTTGGGAGCACTTGAAGACGTCATGGTGATCCAGATCTGTCAGAAAAACAGCTCAAAACAAAAGCAGAGGATATTTGTGTGATACGAGGGTCAAAACCTTCGGGAGATTATATAATGATTTTTTACCGACAAAAAGAAGTATCATGCAAGAAAACAAAGTTCGGAGAGCAAACGAGGTGCCCACGAGGCAGGGGGGTGCGCCCTCCACCCTCGTGGACGCCTCGTGTCCTTCCCGGACTACTTCTTATTTTCCTACTTTCTTAAATATCCCAAATGGATAAAAAATTGCTATTAGAACTATTTTGGAGTCGGTTTACTTACCATACCACTTACCTATTCCTTTTCGGAGTCTGAAACATTCTGGAAAGTGTCCCTTATGTATTCCTCTTGGGTTACGGTTTCAATCACATTGGTTTCAACATTTATGGGATTACCTGAGATATAATGTTTGATTCTTTGACCGTTCACCACCTTCGGATTTGTGCCTTCGAAGTTGTTGATTTTTATGGCACCGAAATGATAGACCTCCTTGGTAACATAAGGACCTTCCCATTTAAAGAGGAGTTTTCCTGCAAAAAATCTTAAACGAGAGTTGAAAAGCAACACATAATCACCTACATTAAACTCACGCTTTTGTATCCTTTTGTCATGCCATCTTTTAACTTTTTCTTTAAACAGTTTGGCATTCTCATAGGCTTGAGTTCTCCATTCATCAAGTGAGCTAATGTCAAATAACCTCTTCTCACCGGCAAGTTTGAAATCACAATTGAGCTCTTTAATGGCCCAATATGCCTTATGTTCTAGTTCGAGAGGTAAGTGACATGCTTTTCCATAAACCATTTTATATGGAGACATACCCATAGGATTTTTATATGCAATGATATAAGCCCATAATGCATCATCAAGTTTCTTGGACCAATTCTTTCTAGATCTATTAACAGTCTTTTGCAAAATCAATTTAAGCTCTCTGTTACTCAGTTCTACTTGGCCACTAGACTGTGGGTGATATGGAGATGCCATTCTATGATTAACATCATACTTAGCAAGCATTTTATGAAAAGCACCATGAATAAAATGTGAACCACCATCAGTCATTAGGTATCTAGGGACTCCAAACCTCGGAAAAATAACTTCTTTAAGCATCTTAATAGCGGTGTTATGATCAACACTACTAGTTGGAATAGCTTCTACGCACTTAGTAACGTAATCAGCAGCAACTAAAATATGTGTATACCCATTAGAGGAAGGAAACGGTCCCATATAGTTCGAAGCACCAAACATCAAATGGTTCAATAACAAGTAAATAATTCATAGACATTTCTTGACGTCTACTAATATTACCAATTCTTTGACATTCATCGCAAGACAAGACAAACTTACGGGCATCCTTGAAGAGAGTAGGCCAATAAAAACCAGATTGCAATACATCATGCGTAGTTCTATCTCCAGCGTGGTGTCCTCCATAAGCCTCGGAGTGACACTTGAGTAGGATATGTTCCTGTTCATGCTCAGGTACACAACATTTATAACACCATCTACTCCTTCTTTATAAAGGTGTGGGACATCCCAGAAGTAATGTCTTAAATCATAGAAAAACTTTCTATTTTGCTGGTACGTTAAACTAGGTGGTATAAATTTAGCAACAATGTAATTAGCATAATCAACATACCATGGAGCAATACAAGAAGCATTTATGATAGCTAATTGCTCGTCAGGAAAGCTATCATCAATAGGTAGTGGGTCATCAAGAACATTCTCTAACCTAGACAAGTTGTCTGCAATGGGGTTCTCAGCTCCCTTTCTATCAATAATATGCAAATCAAATTCTTGTAGTAGGAGAACCCATCTAATAAGTCTAGGTTTAGCATCTTTCTTTTCCATAAAATATTTAATAGCAGCATGATCAGTGTGAACAGTTACTTTAGAGTCAACAATATAAGGTCTAAACTTATCACAAGCAAATACAACTGCTAAAAATTCCTTTTTAGTAGTAGCATAATTTCTCTGGGCACTGTCTAGAGTTTTACTAGCATATTGAATAAAATTTAGTTTATTATCAACTCTTTGTCCTAGAACAGCACCTACGGCATAATCACTAGCATCGCACATAATTTCAAAGGGTAATTTCCAATCAGGTGGCTGAACAATAGGTGCAGAAATCAAAGCTTTCTTAAGTATTTCAAATGCTTCTACACAATCATCATCGAAGACAAAAGGAATATCTTTTTGTAAGAGATTAGTCAGAGGCCTAGAAAATTTAGAGAAGTCCTTAATAAACCTCCTATAAAAACCGGCATGACCAAGGAAACTTACTATACCTTTAATGTCTTTAGGACACGACATCTTTTCAATAGCATCAACTTTAGCTTTATCAACTTCAATACCTCTTTCAGAAATTTTATGCCCCAAGACAATGCCTTCATTAACCATAAAGTGGAATTTTTTTCCAATTCAAGACAAGATTAGTTTCTTCACATCTCTACAAAACTCGATCAAGGTTGCTCAAGCAATCATCAAAAGAAGATCCATAGTTGGAGAAACCATCCATGAAAACCTCAACATTCTTTTCACAAAAGTCAGAGAATATAGCCATCATGCATCTTTGAAAGGTAGCAGGTGCATTACATAAACCAAAAGTTATACGTCTATAAGCAAAAGTACCGAAAGGGCAAGTAAAAGTTGTCTTTTCTTGATCCTCTTTTGACACAGGTATTTGAGAGAAACCAGAGTAACCATCTAGAAAGCAAAAATGTGTATGTTTGGATAATCTTTGTAGCATTTGATCAATAAAAGGCAAAGAGTAATGATCCTTTTTAGTAGCTTTATTTAATTTGCGGAAATCAATTACCATCCTATAACCTGTAACAATTCTTTGTGGGATCAATTCATCTTTATCATTAGGAACGACAGTAATACCTCCCTTCTTAGGGACACAATGGACAGGACTTACCCATTGACTATCAGCAACGGGATAAATTATACCTGCCTCCAGGAGCTTTAGTATTTCTTTTCTTAACACTTCTTTCATCTTAGGATTTAACCGTCGTTAGTGATCAACAACTGGTTTGGTGTCTTTCTCCACTTTTATTTTGTGTTGTCATAGAGTGGGACTAATGCCCTTAAGATCATCAAGAGTATATCCAATAGCAGCACGGTGCTTCTTCAGAGTTTTCAATAATTTCTCCTCTTCCTGCTCTGAAAGGTTAGCACTAATAATAACAGGATATATCTTATTTTCATCAAGATAAGCATATTTAAGAGTATCAGGTGGTGGTTTAAGCTCAAACACGGGATCACCCTTGGGTGGTGGAGGATCCCCTAGAATTTCAACAGGCAAGTTGTGTTTCAAAATAGGTCCCTGTTTAAAGAATACTTTATCTATCTCCCTTCTTTCATTCATAAACATATCATTTTCATGGTCTAGCAAATATTGCTCTAAAGGATCATTAGGAGGCACGACAATAGAAGCAAGACCAATAATTTCATCCTTACTAGGCCATTCTTTATCATGGGGTTGTCTATGAAATTTAGCAAAATTAAAGTCATGAGACATATCCCCTAATCCAATCGTAACAATATCCTTTTTGCAGTGTATCTTAGCATTAACAATATTCAAGAAGGGTCTACGAAATATAATGGGACAAAAGTCATCTTGTGGGGAGCCAAGAACAAGAAAATCAGTAGGATATTTAAGTTTCCCACACAAGACTTCAACATCTCTAACAATCCCAACTGGTGAAATAGTATCTCTATTGGCAAGCTTAACTGTAACATCGATTTGATCTATCTCAGCAGGTGCAATATCATGCATAATTTCTTTGTATAAGGAATGAGGTATTGCACTTGCACTAGCACCCATATCACATAAGCCATGATAACAATGATCTCCTATTTTAATAGAAATAACAGGCATGCCTACAACAGGTCTATGTTTATTTTTAGTTTCGGGTCTAGCAATTCTAGCAGCTTCATCACAGAAGTAAATAACATGCCCATCAATATTATCAACCAAGAGATCTTTAACCATAGCAATACTAGGTTCAACTTTAATTTGCTTAGGTGGTGTAGTTGTTCTAGTATTACTCTTACGAACCACAGTTGAAGCTTTAGCATGATCCTTTATCCTAACAGGGAAAGGTGGTTTCTCAATATAGGTAGTAGGGACAATAGGATCATTATAAGTGATAGTCTTTTCTTCAACTTTAATAGGTGCAACTACTTTTACTTCAATGGGAGGATTATATTTAAACAACTTCTCCTTAGGGAGGTCAACATGAGTAGCAAATGATTCACAGAAAGAAGCTACTATCTCAGAGTCAAGTCCATATTTAGTGCTAAATTCACGAAAAGCATCGGTATCCATAAAAGATTTAACACAATCAAACTTAGGTGTTATACCTGACTCCTTACCTTCGTCGAGATCCGAATCTTCTGAGTTGCATTTAATTCTTTCCAATAAATCCCATTTGAATGTTGGGTTCTACGGTAGGGTGCGTTGACTGCAAATTAAAAAATTCCTACGCGCAGAACAAACAAGAACATGCTACGGGAGATGGATCACAGTCCGTTACCACTAGACACGCAGTGTCGTGCAGCGGAAGAAGAGTTGGGGCAGCTCGTCCGTGTGGATCGTCTCCTCCTCGTCTGATCTCCCTCGAACAGCCGGTCGTCGGATCCCTCGTACAAGTTCGCCGGAGCGGCACAAGTGCACCGCCTCTAATGGTATCCGCACGTGCAGGAGGAACACCATGCGGCGTACTGCTAGGTTCGATCACACAGTCGGCGGCGAGTGTAGGTGGCTATTCGCAACACATGCAAACCCTAGTGACAGCACCGAAGCGATCAACCCTATGAGTGTGTCGCACCTCCACTTTATATAGGCGTTCGTCGCGGGCTCAACACTTGGGCCTCGCACGGATCGTAAAGCCCACAAGTCTACTCGGACATAATTCGAAGACAGATCGGATCACATCCGACCAGTGTCCTCGGATCCAACCTCGTAGGTTCCTTCCCTTGAGCGTGCGACCCCTTAGGTTCAAGTCGGCTTGGTCGCAGTTCGGATCACCTCCGAACTGCACGGTTGGTAGCGGCCTCTAGCAAGGCATGCCGAACACCAAGCAGACTATGAAGCTGGTTAGGCGAACCTGTACAACATGTCACACTTATGTTCCCTTTGCCTCATGATATATGTCGTCGGGCTCAAGGCGAGACAGTCATCCTTGTGCTAGACCGACCTCTTTCTCGTTCCCAGTGATACCGACCACAAACTGGATTATCTCATAATCCCTGTCGCATGGCCATGATTATCCTGGTCGGATCACATGAGGGGGCCCAGAGTATATCTCTCCTGATCGGAGGGGAAAATCCCATCTTGCTCGACCATGTCTCGCAGCATGGGACTGGACAAACCCGAAACCTACCTTTGTAACTACCTGATACGTCTCCAACGTATCTATAATTTTTGATTGTTCCATTGTATTATATTACCTGTTTTGGATGTTTATGGGCTTTACTTTACACATTTATATCATTTTTGGGACTAACTTACTAACTGGAGGCCCAACCCGTATTGCTGTTTTTTTTTGCCTATTTCAGTATTTTGAAGAAAAGGAATATCAAACAGAGTCCGAATGCAATGAAACCTTCGGGAGCGTGATTTTTGGAACGAACATGATCTAGAGGACTTGGGGTGCAAGTCAAGAAGCAGCCGAGGCGGCCACGAGGGTGGAGGGCGCGCCCCCCTATCTCATGGGCCCCTCGGGCGGCCACTGACCTACTTCTTCCTCCTATAAATACTCACGTACCCCGAGAACATCAGAACAAGCCACGAAAACCTAGTTCCACTGCTGTAACCTTCTGTATCCGCGAGATCCCATCTTGGAGCCTTCGCCGGCGCTCCACCGGAGGGGGAATCGACCACGGAGGGCTTCTACATCAACACCATAGCCCCTCCGATGAGTTGTGAGTAGTTTACCACAGACCTTCGGGTCCATAGTTATTAGCTAGATTGCTTCTTCTCTCTTTTTGGATCTCAATACCATGTTCTCCTCGATCTTCTTGGAGATCTATTCGATGTAACTCTTTTTGCAGTGTGTTTGTCGAGATTCGATGGATTGTGGGTTTATGATCAAGTTTATCTATGAGAAATATTTGAATCTCCTCTGAATTCTTTTACGTATGATTGAGTTATCTTTGCAAGTCTCTTCGAATTATCAGTTTGGTTTGGCCTACTAGAATGATCTTTCTTGCAATAAGAGAAGTGCTTAGCTTTGGGTTCAATCTTGCGGTGTCCTTTCCCAATGACAGCAGGGGCAGCAAGGCACGTATTGTATTGTTGCCATCGAGGATAAAAAGATGGGGTTTATATCATATTGCATGATTTTATCACTCTACATCATGTCATCTTTCTTAATGCGTTACTATGTTCTTATGAACTTAATACTCTAGATGCATGTTGGATAGCGGTCGATGTGTGGAGTAATAGTAGTAGATGCAGGCAGGAGTTGGTCTACTTGTTGCGGGCGTGATGCCTATATACATGATCATGCCTAGATAATCTCATAATTATTCACTTTTCTATCAATTGCTCGACAGTAATTTGTTCACCCACCGTAATACCTTTGCTATCTTGAGAGAAGCCACTAGTGAAATATGGCCCCCGGGTCTATCTTTTATCATATAAGCTTTCAATCTACTTTTATTTGCATCTTTACTTTTCCAATCTATATCATAAAATACCAAAAATATATTTATCTTATCATACTATCTCTATCAGATCTCACTTTCGCAAGTGGCCGTGAAGGGATTGACAGCCCCTTTATTGCGTTGGTTGCGAGTTCTTTGTTTGTTTGTGTAGGTGCGTGGGACTTTTGAGGAGCCTCCTACTGGATTGATACCTTGTTTCTCAAAAACTGAGGGAAATACTTACGCTACTATTGCTGCATCACCCTTTCCTCTTCAAGGAAAACCAACACAAGCTCAAGACATAGCACTACCCAGTCACGGAGTAGCGTTTGGTTGGCCCAAAGCAAGTCTGTCACCATCCCGAGTACATGCGTCAGCTTAGGTCTTAGGACATAGACTGTATGTTGTACTAGAGACTCACAGATGACACATCGATGCGTCTCATAGTTGGGTATGTCCGACTCAGACCTTATCTCGACTCGGATTCGACTACATCGAATCCGACCAGATCCTTCTGAGTCCAAATTATCCGGTTAGAATCCAATGCTCCATGGCTAGTGAGACCGAGCCATCCACCGTGTCATATGCTAGTCTAGTCCGACGTGTGCCCACACGTCACTTGCGACTAGGGACTATTTAGGATGTATCATACAACACAAGATCTCACAGACAAGTCACGTACTTGCAAACAAGTATCATTGATTACATCCAAGGTCTATCTTTATCCATAAACACATAGGAAATATCATCATATATGATTGCCTCTAGGGCATATCTCCAACATTGAATTGAATAGTCTTCATCATGAAAGAGTCGGTACAAGAAGCATCGAGCATGGAGCGATTGTTGAGAGAAAGCCGAGCATAAAAATTTTGAATAATAATTTCTCTTGAGAGCTCATGATTGGGGCATTAATATAACATTTACTTAAGCCTCCCCCAAGCTTGAGCGATGCTTTCTCCTTCGCGAGGCCAAAAATTATATATATATAATTACGATCACGATGAACAAGATGCATAGGATAAAACTTCTGATGAAATTCCAATTTCAATTGGTTGTAGTTCCATGATCCCATATCATCACATAGCCTAAACCATGTCAATGCCTTTCCCTTCAAAGATAAAGGGAATACCTTCTTCTTGATAACATCCTCGGGCATACCTGCAAGCTTAAATAATCCACAAACTTCATCCACATAGATTAGGTGCAAATCGGGTTGCAATGTTCCATCTCCTGTAAAAGGATTAGCTAGCAGTTTCTCTATCATACCCGAAGGAATTTCAAAGTAAACATTTTCAGTAGGTTCAGTAGGTTGAGGACCAACTCTTTGCTCTACTGTTCGGGGTGAAGATACCCCGAAAAAACCCCTCAAAGGGTTACTTTCCATAGTAACAAGCGACAATAAATTTCAGCACACTATATAAATTTTTCTTTACCAAGTTCCACTTACCAAAGGCGCTTCACTCCCCGGCAACGGCGCCAGAAAAGAGTCTCGATGACACACAAGTGTAGGGGATCTATCATAGTCCTTTCGATAAGTAAGAGTGTCGAACCCGACGAGGAGCAGAAGGAAATGACAAGCGGTTTTCAGTAAGGTATTCTCTGCAAGCACTGAAATTATCGGTAACAGATAGTTTTGTGATAAGGTAATTCGTAATGGGTAACAAGTAACAAAAGTAAATAAGGTGCAGCAAGGTGGACCAATCCTTTTTGTAGCAAAGGACAAGCCTGGAAAAATTCTTATATGAAGGAAAACGCTCCCGAGGACACATGGGAATTATCGTCAAGCTAGTTTTCATCACGCTCATATGATTCGCGTTTGTTACTTTGATAATCTGATATGTGGGTGGACCGGTGCTTGGGTGCTGCCCTTCCTTGGACAAGCATCCCACTTATGATTAACTACTCTCGCAAGCATCCGCAACTACGAAAGAAGAATTAAGGTAAACCTAACCATAGCATGAAACATATGGATCCAAATCAACCCCTTACGAAGCAATGCATAAACTAGGGTTTAAGATTTTGTAACTCTAGCAACCCATCATCTACTTATTACTTCCCAATGCCTTCCTCTAGGCCCAAACAATGGTGAAGTGTCATGTAGTCGACGTTCACATAACACCACTAGAGGAAAGACAACATACATCTCATCAAAATATCGAACGAATTTCAAATTCACATGACTACTTATAGCAAGACTTCTCCCATGTCCTCAGGCACAAACGTAACTACTCACAAATCATATTCACGTTCATAATCAGAGGGGTATTAATATGCATATAGGATCTGAACATATGATCTTCCACCGAATAAACCAACTAGCATCAACTACAAGGAGTAATCAACACTACTAGCAATCCACAGGTACCAATCTGAGGCTTTGAGAAAAAGGTCGGATACAAGAGATGAACTAGGGTTTGAGAGGAGACAGTGCTGGTGAAGATGTTGATGGAGGTTTACCCCCTCCCGATGAAAGGATCGATGGTGATGATGATGGTGGCGATTTCCCCCTCCCGGAGGGATGTTTTCCCGGCAGAACAACTCCGCCGGAGCCCTAGATTGGTTTCGCCAAGGTTCCGCCTCGTGGCGGCGGTGTTTCGTCCCGAAAGCTTCCTCCTGATTTTTCCCAGGGCGAAAGACTTCATATAGCCAAAGATGGGCACCGGAGGCCTGCCAGGTGTCCCACGAGGCACGGGGTGCACCCAGGGGGTAGGGCGCCCCCCCCCCCCGCCCTCGTGGACGGTGGGTGGCCCCCCTCTGGTATTTTCTTCTCTTAGTATTTTTTATTAATTCGAAAAATAACTTCCATGGAATTTCAGGAGTTTTGGGGTTGTGAAGAATATGTCTGTAATATTTTCTCCTTTTCCAGCCCAGAATTCCAGCTGTCGGCATTCTCCCTCTTCGTGTAAACCTTGTAAAATAAGAGAGAAAAGACATAAGTATTGTGACATAATGAGTAATAACAGCCCATAATGCAATAAATATCAATATCAAAGCATGATGCAAAACGGATGTATCAGCGTGCCTTGTCGTTCTCTCCCAAGCACCACTAGCGAGGGAGGGCCTCCGACCACTTCTTCCTCGCTGTCATAGTGTGGGCAGATCCGGCCTCCCGCTGCCCACCTAGCGACATCCCGGCGACCCTCAGGTATAACTTCCTTCAAAACCGGCCTTGCTCTACTTCCCGAGCTCCTGACGTTGCTGCATTTGTACCTTTTAATTTTTCTCAGGCCCCCTCGTAGATAGGATCGATCGACTGTTCAAAAACCACCTAAATTTTTATGGTTAAGAGGTAAAACTAGTTCATGCACTCGAATCTGGTACTACTTGGTCCAAACAAGGAAGAAAGGGGGTGGGGGTGGGGAAGATTTGTTACCTGAATCTAGGACTTGGTCGAAAGAGGAAATAATGCGGGCGAAAAGTAGCAGAGACTGGCTATCCAACTGGTCTCTAGGTCTAATAGGGAAATAAAGGGAAACGCAGTACAAACTCAATATAAACCCGATATATTGGTTGAAAAAGGAAAGAAAGTGGGGACTGGGGGACAAGTCAACAGAGTAAGTCTAGCACTAGATTTGCTAGCCTCACATAGTATAAGGTGGCTATACCGAACAAAAATGGGACCAACCCAGATATCCTGTTCTTATGTTTGTTGCCCCGAGCCACTCTTATGTAATGCCACTGGTAAAATGTAGTAGTCGCACTATTAAAAGTAAGGACATGTTAAACCAATGTTCTTTTCACTGTAATGCACTACTAGGAAAAGGCCTACTAATGGCACACCGGTTTTTCCTACTAATGGCGCACTACCGGTGCGCCACTAGTATTTTTTACTAATGGTGCACCACTGGTGCGCCATTAGTATCTGGTATACTAATGGCGCACCAAGCAGTGCACCATTAGTATGTAACACCATGCGCCATTAGTATGCCTCCCGGGGGGCCATACGTAACCATGTGCTTTGTCATACTAATGGCGCACTCTGTGGTGATGCGCCATTAGTATCCTTTGGCAATACTAATGGCGCACCTTGAGGTGATGCGCCATTAGTATGAATATTTGGTTTTTTGTTTTTTTTTACTTTTCTGATTTTTGCACAGGTTACAAAATATATTATTGGACAAAATATAGACAGCAGCACACAGCAACAGCAGATTCATCGAATACAATAGAAGATTAGTCTCCGAATACAATTCATCATATTAGTCTCCGAATTCAAAAGACCGAACAAAGATAAAACATTACAAGTCTCAAGACCGCGAGTATCGAGTTTGTCTTCACATTACAAGTCGATATCGATCATCTAAACTACCATCACATAGAAGAGAGATGTGGTCATCATGATGAGCATCATCGCGATCAAACTGGTCTTCATCCGGTTCCTCCAACGCTCCCTCCTCTCTCCCGCTAGATAGCGGGCGTATCTAGATTCGGCCTCCGCCCTAGTGGTGTACCCTTTGTAACTGTTACCGCTGAAACGGTGAACCTGTCTCCGACACTCCTCCCAGTCTCGTAGACTCCAGGAACCTTACCCTTGTACACGACATACGACAGCATCTTATGCACAAGCCAAACAACAGACAATGCATAAGCAATATGTAAGTATGCAACAAAAGGATCGGAAGAGAAAAGCAAGACATTAATAGCACGATTCATGGTCCTACTAATAAATAGCATCGATTACATCTAAGTTGAACGACTGTCCAAACCAAAGAGACATACAAATTCATTAAAGTTTAATTACAACATGAGCCAATCAATGTTTCAGAACTACACATCACTACTTTCGACTCGACTCATTGGACAGGAGCGTGGATGAAGCCGTCGTCTGTCGTGATGGTCATGAAATCGCGGTCGTTGTCACCCTGCATTTGTAGCGTTCCATCTATCTCACTGTTGGATGGTTGATATCTGAGGAAGAACTGCCCCGAGGTATGAAGGACATCTTGATGGATGATGTCCGCAAACTCCGACTGGACGCGAAAGAATTCTTGTCTGAGGTCCGTGTCCTGGATTGCCGACAAGCTCGTGACCCAATCTTTGAGATTATCTGGTAGCAGAAGGTGATGATGGTCCCTTACGATCGCCCGCATGTGATGGAGGGCGTAGTAGGCATCCTTCTGACCGCCTGGCGGCTGCTTGATGCAGCAGAACTTCGTATTGTGTAAGAAGGTGTGCTTGCCGTACTTACGAACTGCCCTAGTGAAGGTGCCTCCAGATTTTGCGTAGCCGGGGTGAACATCATCAAGAACTTTCTTGACATTTGTGTAGTTTATCTTGGAGTTATGGTTTGGGTCGAAATACATGGCCATGGAATATTTCGGGCTTAAGAGGATGAGTGTGCAATGTGTGTCACTGCACAGAACACGGAATGTTAGAAAAAAGAACGATCTAAATCTAAGAAATCATATGTTACGGGGCGGTTAAGGGATGACTTACTCGGGAAAGTAAGCCACAAGGAAGTTATCCTTATCTGGGTTTGCCAGAATGACGCCTTCGAGGTGTGAACTCGCAACTTGGCGGTCCCCAGCACTGCTCAAGTGCTTGGCACGCATGTAGAAGGGGTCGACAATCACGATGTCCGGGGTCTTGTCTCTAATGATCCGCATCTCCATACTCAGCGAAAACAGCCGAACGAAGGTGTAGTGCAGCGGATGAAGGTTAAACATAGCAAAGATGTCATCAAACCGCAGGACGATCGTACCCCCGATGTCACCATCCACAAAGCCCTTGCCCTCTGGCACCTTGGCCATGAAAACCGGGTATGCCACATCATTCTCTCTAAGATGTCGCTTCTCCAAAGAAAGAACACTGTCGTGCAGACTCCGCATAGCACCGGTTGCAGCATTGAGCATATTTGGCGGTAGCATCGCCCTACCCGCCACATGCATCCTCCTCAAAATATCCTTAGGTGAAGGTGGCCCGTCCTGAGCATGGATCAAACTCGGTGCCGGCTGGCTCGCACCGGCGCCCTTGTTAGTCTTTCGTTTCCATCCCTTCTTCTTGGTCTCCTGTAATGGGACCGAGTTCTGCTCACAGACCGCCTTCTCGAGCGTGTTGGGGATGATAATATTTCGCACCTCAGCTATCTGAGGCTCGGTGAAGGCGGGAGTTGGAGGCGTCTCCTAAGAACTGAACGCCAGACGACGCCTATTGCAATTGGATTTCTCCGCCGTACTAGCTAGATCGCGGTCGTCTTGGTTGGGTTCTTGAGAAAGAGGCCCGTAGAACTCGTCAGCGTACCCATGTTCGGCAAAGTACTTATCGACTTTGGTAAATGTACCGTCATCGTTGTCGTCGTCGTCTGAATCCTGTGCCATAGGGATGTCCGGATCCTGTGCCATAGGGATGTCCGGCACAGGGATGTCCGGCAGGTCCGGTAGCGTTGCGGCGTTCTTGCCATGGCTTGGCGCCAGCATGACTGGCGGTCTTGTCTGTGGGGTGGTGTCCCCCGCCCCCAAACGAATCTGGCTCTTCGGCCAAAGCAGGGGCCAGTTTACGCAGGCGCTGAGGGTCATCTCATCTTCTTCGTCGGCCCCAGCGGGTCGAATCGGAGGTAACAGCTTGTCGCCGCCTGGCAGCACCCGAACCACTTCAACCCTATACACTGTGGGTGGCATTGGATTACCGTGGAACATGGGGTTACCCGGTTGAACGATTCTTCCCTTGGCGACATCGACCAACTCGCCGCCCACGAAGTGTAGAAGAGTGCAAGGAACGTCGGCGGCGCCCTGCGGAAACATGTAGGGCGTCAAGGATGCCCAGTCAAAGGCCAGGAGATGAAGTCATCGGCCGAGAGGCTTAGTTACCGTGATGCGGTCGAGCTCGGCTAATGTCGAGGCACCGCCAATGGCGGGCATGCAACTGACGGAGGGGCCACTTGCTGGCAAGTGCCGGCCGGCGCACACCAGGGTGCATTAAGCTCCAATGCCCATGCCGGCGCCGGAGACACGAATACCGCCTCCGTCGGAGACACCAATGGCGCCGCCTGCGCGCCGTGCGAGTTGCTGGCCGTGAAGCTGGGAACCGGGGGAGGCCCCTGTTGGTTGCCCGCAATCCACGTCGTCAACCCATGAATCAATGTAGGCGCCATGGCATTGAGCTTCGTTCCCAGTTGTTGTTCCACTTGCTCCTGGACAAGCTCCGGAATCCGCACCACTTGTGCCTTGAGTGCTTCAACCTCGCGCGACTGGCTTTCCGAGCTGGTCTTTTTCTCCATTCGCCCACCAGCAGTATAGTATGACGACCATTTGTGGACAAGCCTTTGCCAGCCACACGACCAGCTGACATCGGCTTACTGAGCTTATCCTTGTTTTTCATTAGTTTAACGCCCTATTTAAAGGGGTGTCAAAAGGGGAGCTCTGAGACGACCCCGCGCTACTGCTTTCAGTGTCCTGCGGAAGGAACGTGAACCATTTAGAAATATTGGGGATTAATTAGAGTGCAACCATATGGAGCTAATTACGCGGGGGTGTATTCCTTACCAAAACAAGCTCAAGCGCCCTGGTCTTCGGATTCGTGGTAAGCTCCTTTGTTATCGGTTCCTCCTTGTACCGGGCCCTGAGAAAGTTCCTGGTCTGCTTGTCACCGCTGTATTTCTCGAAGCGGGGCGGTAGGCCTTGCTCGGCACGCTCCGCGTCCTCCTTGTCCCATATAGGCTCCGCCACTCTGTAACCGCCGGGACCGAGTTTGTGTTCCCCTAAGTTCAACTCCCACATTTCTTTCCCCCACTGACTTGATTCAGAGGTTGCGCTGCTCTCGCACTTGATCTTGAACTCCTTGTAGTCATCTTCGCTGGTCGAAGGATTTTTCGCCTTGATCTTCTCATAACTATCACCTTTATCAATCATTCTCTTCATCGCGCTTCTCCAAGTAGACATGGCCGTGCTCATCCTTGTGAGGGCAGCACTGTTCACTTTATTCCCTGAGAGGCGTGTGTTTTCAAATTCGGCGGGGAACTTGTATCGTTCGTGCAACTTCGTGAAGAGGAGGTTGCGCAAATTCCCTCGGTCCTTATGCCTAAGGTTCTCGGTGTTGATCGAGACGGTGCTCCGGAGAATGCACCCGAGCTGAAGCGAGTACCCCTTGACTATATGTTTGGGCTCCGTTGGATGCCCGTCGGAGTCCACTTGAGTAAATTCCTCCTTGAGGGTGCGGAGCGCATTCGGGCGCCGGTCCTTCCTTTGCTTCTTCGGTTGGCTGCCATCTGTGTGTGCGCCGCCATCATCAGTGGTGGCATCCTCGGCGGCACCATCAGTGGTGTCATCCCCGACGCCACTAGGGGTTGTGTAGTTAGGATCGGTGTCTTCCACGGCATCCTCATAGCGGTGAGGTTGTTCCTCCATCTCCTGGGACAGCTCCTAGAATTGCTTGCCGCACAAACCGCCGGCCTCATCGTTGTTGGCCATGTTTCGCTCTAAATAGGAAAACATTTTGGTCAAAAAGTTGGTTATTGTCAAGGAACAAGATCATGGTCTCATCATTTAGGGTTTGTCGACACCGAGGCATCCTAAAAGCTAAGCTTTTATCATTTAGGGTTTGTCGACGCCGAGGCACCCTAAAAGCCTAATCGTACATAATTTAGGTTCTCATCGACACCGAGGCACCCTAAAAGCCAAGGTTTCATCATTTAGGGTTTGTCGACACCGAGGCACCCTAAATGCTAAGTTAAGTTTTCATCATTTAGGGTTTATCAATGCCGAGGCACCCTAGGTTGGGCCTAATCACTTGGTACTAATCACATGGCTCTATATCCACCTATGTGATCCTACTTAATTAAGTACTAAGATACCCCGGCCCATGCATTAGTAGCAAGTACCCCATATGTCCGATTTTTAGCAAAGTCATGCTAAAATTCATGGAAAATTTCAGCATGACCTTTGCTGAAAATAGGACATATGGAGTACCCGAATTTGCCGGAACGGAAGTTAATAGACATTCCGACAAACTCAAGGGCCTCTCGGGGTACCTGCAAAATCATTATCCCCGCGTAATGAAGTCACCAATGGGTCATTTCAGAAGATCACAAGTAGCATCATCACAAGTACAACATCATCACAAGTACAGCAGCAGCAGCAGTGAATACAGGCATAAGAGCAGCAAAACTGACTTGCTATTAATGAACAATGGCTAAAGATATATAAAACTACATTGCAAATGTGCCATGTCAATAAAACAACTCATGGAAGTAAACTACTATATATTTTTATGACAAAATACATCATTATCAGGGCACATTATGGCCATTTTCTTACATGATGCTAACTGTACCTAACTAAATTTTTGGACAGTAGCTCAAGTTTTTGACAGTAGCTCCTAACCATCTGTCGCTTGCAACACTTTTTATGCTAGCAGCTCAAGTTTGTGCCATTGGAGCAAATAAGCAGGAACCAACATATGTAAGGTTTGAACAAGACTGATCAGCAGTATATATAAGCTCTATATTATATCATGTACTGAAGAACTTGAGCAAAAAAAGATAAATAGGAACATATTTCTCACCTTGGATGTGTTGCTGCTGCTGCACTGTCTGAACTTCACTTCCTTTACCTCCTCAGAAACCTGAAATATGCAGATGTTACAAAGGTTCTAATTTGTATATGATGATTCTATCAGCAGCAGCAGATTTTTCTCATGCATTAAATTGGGCAGGAATTTCTGAAGCTGGATAACACTAGGTTCCAGACAGCAAACAAGACTCTGACATCTAAATTCCAAAGGGGGAAAGCGAAAGAGTGAGACTGAAATGATGTTTCCCTTGTGGTTAGATTTTGGAAGGGGGCAGCATTCACAAGTCAAGGCATGTGCAGCATATCTCATCATTTTGTCTTAACCTAGTACAGTATCTGCCGTGATGGTCATGGCACTTGAATCCCCCAGGTCATCACACTCACTAAAACAGCCGCATCCATTGATCAAGTAAAAAACAGTACAATACGGTTTTAGTATAAGTAGACAATAGTTAGATGCATTGTTGAGGAAATCGTTAACTGGTAGCTACTCGGTTGGCTGGCGAGTAGGGGATTAATAGGCTAATCGACAAGTTAATCGGCCATTTAATCAATTAATTGGATGATTTATCGGTTTATCGGCTACTCGGTGACCCTACGAGTAAGGATTAATCGACAAGTTAACTGGTTAATTGGACGAATTCTTGAACAAGGGTTAGATGAATGGAAAACATTGCCTGTCTAAGTAACAACAAACAGATGAAAGCACAGAATAACACAAGCAAATGTTTTTGTTCTACTATTTACTACATTTCTCATGCTGACAAGTCTTTGATCCATTCAATCCATTCAATCAATTCCAACCCAACTACTACCCTACTACACACACACACACTGACAGAGACAGAGATATATACTTCATGGATATTGCTGACTAGACTGGACTCTTTTCACATGGACAGACAGCTTCAAACTTCAAAACCAGCATCAAGCCAATATTCAAACACAAGCAACTATTTTCTTCTCTTCTCAAGCATAATGCTAGGTCAGCTAAAGGGAACCATTATATAAATATATTCTTGTTAGATCATCATGTAACTAGTAAACACACACACAAACTTGCTTCCATACAAACAAACCCCTTTACTAACTACACAAACACACACATGTATGAATGAATCCCAGCCAAATAATGTTTGGGGGTATGGCATCACAGAGCAGCAACAATGGCATACAGAGCATGATTAAAAATGAAATACTAGCACGGCGTCCAGTAAATTTGAGAGGGATTTGACCTAAATTCGAGAGGAATTTGACCTAATTTGACCTAAATTCGAGAGGGATTTGACCTAAACCTAGCAAAAGAGAGAAGAAGAGGGCATGGCCGGGAGGGAGGAGAGGAGAAGAGAGGCAGAGGGAGGAGGGTTACCTGACCACGATGAGGTGGTGGCCGGAGCGGAGACGATGGAGGGCGGAGACG
>NC_041391.1:449539764-449540338 GCF_002162155.2 Triticum dicoccoides | reverse complement strand
CGCGTGGGCGGCTGCGGCACAGTGGGTCGGGGCAGCGGCGGCGGCAGCAGCGCGGTGGAGGGAGGGACGAGGGAGGGAGCGGCATGGTGGAGGGAGAGGGACGAATCGAAGTAGACTGGCGAGAGGGAGGGAGGAAGGAGCGGCGCGGTGGTGTATGGATGGGGAAGATTACTAATGGCGCACCCCCAGGCAGTGCGCCATTAGAATGTTTTTTTTCATAGCAATGGCGCACCAGTGCCACAGTGCGCCATAAGTATTCTTTTTTTAGATAGCAATGGCGCACTAGCCACCCATGCGCCATAAGTAAGAATTTTTTATTATTTTTAAAAAAATGAATATGAATATGAATATGAAACAGTAATATTTTTTTATAAAAACAGTAATAATTGTTGTTTAACAACAATTGTAGTCTACACTTTTTTTAAATGAATATGAATATGAAATAGTAATATTATTTTATAAAAACAGTAATAATTTTTAAAAAATATCATCAAATTTGTTATTTGAAAATATCATCGGCGGCGGCGGTGGAGCAGGGGAGGGTGCGGGGGGTGCTCGTCGGCGGTGGTGGAGT
>NC_041391.1:449400225-449539523 GCF_002162155.2 Triticum dicoccoides | reverse complement strand
GGGGTGCTCGTCGGTGGCGGTGGAGCGGGGGAGGGATCGAGATCGAGATGGAGGGGGATAGCGATCGAGATGGAGGGGGATCGAGATCGAGATGGAGGGAGAATCCAAATCAAGATGGAGGGGGTCGAGATCGAGTGTCCTCATGAATTCAAAAAGTGCCCATGAAATTTAAAATATTCATGATATCAAAAAGTGCCCATGAAATACAATCGAGAAATCAAGGCTACGATTTAAATACAATCGATCTTAGCTAGCTATCTATTCACAATCTTATTGCCCTTCTTTTTCACAAATGGAGTTCTTCTGTGGAACGGACGTCCTTTAGGTAGGGTGGTCCAACTTCTTCTTGTGGTGTCTGCTGCTACTTCATCGTCGTCGTCATGTTTGATCTTCGGGTCGCCGTACTTGTCGAAGTCTTGCTCATTGGCTACTCCATCCATTCCGATGATCTTCCTTTTGCCTCTCCTCACGACAACACGACTGGGCTTTGACGGGTCGGTAATGAAGAAGCATTGGTCCACTTGGGAAGCCAGTACCTATGGCTCATTTTTCGCGGTGACGTTTGCGCCCGCGGTCTTGGATTTGGCTTCAGGTATAACCATGGTGGTGAAATACCGGTCTTCTTTTAGGACGCTCTTAGCCCATCTGACACGGAACATCGGGACCTTCTCTCCAGCGTAGCTCAGCTCCCAGATCTCCTCGATCCTTCTGTAGTATCTGCCCTTGTCGTTACCGGTGTAGGATTCCATCGTTACCCTGGAGTTCTGATAACCATCGCTCTTCATGTCCTTGTTCTCGGTGTAGAATGTGTAGCCGTTGATATCGTACGCCTCATAGGTCATCAGGTTGTGCTCGGCGCCCTGTGACAAGGCGAATATGAGTTGTTCTTCCGTGGAAGAATCTTCATGTAAAGGGTACGACAGAAGCTTCTGCTTGAACCAACGCGTGAAACATGAGTTGTGCTCTTTGATTATATCTCCGTCCGTCCTCTGTTGGCCTCGGTCATTGTACGTATTCTCAATAGAGGTTTTGTGCTCTACCACCCAAGGATCGACCACGTCTATGTGTTGTAGCGCGACTAGGTTTGCTCTTTCAAAGTCGGCGAGTCGACCCGCGAAGTCGACATGCATTTCGCGGCGACCCTCACGGTGACCCCATCCAGTGAGCCTGCCAAGGTGTCTGTTAACAGGCAGACCAACGGGGTTCTCAATGCCAAGATAATTCGTGCTGTAGGAGATGCACTCTTCGGTCAGAAACCCCTGGCTATACTTCCTCTGGACGTGACATGTTGCGAGCGTATCCTTTGATGACACCATTCATCCTTTCGAACGGCATCATGCTGTGCAGGAACGTCGGCCCGAGTTGGATGATATCCTCCATGATATGGACCAGCAGATGCACCATAACATCGAAGAATGCGGGCGGGAAGTACATCTCAAGCTCGCATAGTATCACCACGATCTCTTCCTGTAGCCTTCTGAGTTGCCTCGCGCCAATCGACTTCCAAGAGATGATGTCAAAAAAGTTGCATAGGCCAAATAGCTTTTCACGGACGTGCGCGTCCATGATCCCACGGATTGCAACTGGAAGTATCTGCGTCATCAGCACGTGACAGTCGTGAGACTTCATCCCGCTGAACTTCTGCTTCGCTGGGTCTAGGTATCTGCTTATCTTCCCCGTGTAACCGTAAGGAAGTTTTACTCCTATGAGGTACGCGAAAAACTGCTCGATCTCCTCCTGACTTAGAGTGAAGCACGCAGTAGGGTAGTCATTTCCGGTCTTCTTGGCCTTTTTGCCTTTGCGATGACTTTCTGTGTCCTGCTTCGCCTCATCATCATCATCATCAACATCATCATCATCATCATCATCATCATCATCATCATCATCATCATCATCATCATCATTAGCGTGAAGCTCCTGCCTGATGCCCATTGATTTCAAGTCTGCCCTTGCTTTCAGCCCATCTTTGGTCCTCTCTGGCATGTTGAGCAGGGTACCAAGCAGACTCTTGCACACGTTCTTCGTGATATGCATGGCATCAAGGCTGTGAGGCACACGGTGGATCTTCCAGTACGGCAAGTCCCAGAAAACAGACCTCGTTTTCCATACCTTCAGCAGCGGCTCTGGCGCCTTTCGCTTCTTTCCCGGCTCTGGCGCCTTTTGCTTCTTTCCCGGCAGTGGGCAATCTTTCCAATTTTTCAACAGCTCATCTATTTCCTCGCCACTCCTCGTACACGGCGGGGTTCGGTTTCACCATCGAACAGATCCTTGCGTTTCCTCCACGGGTCATCATCGCGAAGCCACCTTCGATGTCCCATGAACACGGTTTTCGAAGACCCGGGATCTCTATCTAGCTGGCGATACGTTGTGTCATCCATGCACCTTACACATCCAGAAAATCCGTGGACTACCTGCCCCGCGAGATATCCGTAACCGAGATAGTCGTGCACCGTCGTGAGCAGTGCGGCTCTCATAGGGAAATATTCTTTCTCTGCAGCGTCCCACATATTGGCTGGCGTTTTCCACAGCGTGTCTAGCTCCTCCTTCAGCAGCCCCAGATATAGATTGATATCGTTCCCTGGTTGTTTCGGCTCTTCAATTAGCATACTCATGTGAATGTACTTCCTCTTCATGCACAACCAGGGGGGAAGGTTGTACATCCACACAAACACAGGCCAGGTGCTATGTGTGCTTCTCTGGCTGCCAAACGGATTGACTCCATCGGTGCTCGCGCCCAGCACGATGTTCCTTGGATCCTTCCCAAATTCTGGGTATTCGAAGTTCAACGCTTGCCACTGGCTCGCATCCTTAGGGTGACTCAGCATCTTGTCTTTTTTATTTATCTCCGGATCATTTTTGTCATCTTCCCGCTTCTTCTCCTCCCGATCCGCGTGCCAATGCAGGAGCTTTGCTACCTTAGGGTCCGCGAAATACCGCTGCAGATGAGGAGTGATCGGAAAGTACCACACCGATTTTTGAGGAGCTTTCTTCCTCTTCTTGTATCGAGTGACGCCGCACACCGGACATATGGTAGACTCCGCGTGCTCGTCATGATAAATAATGCAATTGTTCATGCACACATGGTATTTCACGTGCGGTAAATCTAGAGGACACACGATTTTCTTCGCCTCCTCGAAACTGGTCGGGCACTTGTTCCCCTTGGGAAGACGTTCGTGCCAGAATGACATGTTCTCGTCGAAGCATGCGGCGGTCATTTTGTGTTTTACCTTCATCTTCGAAGCAATGAGCGTTACTTTCAGGCGGGTATCCTCAGGCCTGCATCCTTCATACAATGGAGTAACCGCGTCTATCTCCAGTTGATCCAGCTTGGCTTTCTCTCAGGCGGCAACTCTTGTGTTATCCGTCTGCTTGAGAAGCAGCTCTTGAATATGAAGGTCCTGCACCCAGCCTCCATCGTCGTTGTCGGATTTAGGGTTCCGGCAGACCCTTGAGGTTCAAACATTGGAGTGCGCGCGGAGATTTTGCCTTCTACCTACATGTTCCTTGCTGAATCGCTAGGATCTAAACTATGAGAAGAACAACACAAGAGACACAAGGTTTATACTGGTTCAGGCCACCATTGTGGTGTAATACCCTACTCCAGTGTGTGGCGTGGTGGATTGCCTCTTGGGCTGATGATGAACAATACAAGGAAGAACAGCCTCGCGAGGGTCTGTTCTTGTGGTGGTGTTGTCCCTTTGGAGGGGTTGATTCTAGATGCCTATCTTATCTCCAGATTCCTATCCAGATGCCTCTACCATATGGGTGGCTAGTCCTATTTATAGGCGAAGGCCCTGGGCCTCTTCCCAAATATTGAGCGGGAAGGCCGCCAACAATTGGCCATTTTGAAGGGGAACATCTAGTACACTTATATTGACTAAAGTTGGTCCTCGCCTGTCAAAGGCTCTGGTGGTGACGCCGACTTGGGCTCCACGGTGACCTCCATCCTGCCGTTGGACTGGTCTTGGTCTTGTTGCACCGAAATGGATGCCTTTGCTTGATGCTCTCGCCTGCGCTTGCTCCCCTTGCACCAAAGAGGAAAGAAGGACACTGCATGGGCTGGCGCCCGGCTGGCGCCCTTGGTCATCATGGCTTGCGTCATGGGCACCTCGCGAGGTACCCCGCCTTGAACTCTCCGCCTCCTCGTGAGCCAGCCTGATGAGGCCGTGCCTGAGGAAGCTCCTTGTCATCCGCCCCGCGAGGCTTGGCCCCTCGCGAGGGTCTTGAGCTTGTGTTGATGAAGATGGGCCGTGCTGGGCCCCCTTTGAGCCATGCCGCAGGCCGCAGGCAGGCAAGTCTGGGGACCCCCGTTCCTAGAACACCGACAGTAGCCCCGGGGCCCAAGGCGCGCCCGGACTTGGCCGAGCAGAGAGGCGAAAGGGCAAGTGTGAAGTGTTGCGGGCCCTAACAGCCTGCGGCCTTGGGCGTCGCGTGGTGGTTGATTAGACGCGGGTGGCACAGTTCCCCCACGCCTCCTCATTTGGTGCCAGGCTAGGCGGACTTGCAGTTGTACACAGCCACTCCCCTTTCCGTTGCTCGTGCGCCCTTTGTCCTTCCTCCTTTCAAACTCCAGCTTCTGCTTCAAAGCCAATCTCGAACCTTTCCTTCCCCGTTCCGTCGCCATGGCTCCGATGAAGAAGGGGAGAGGCAAGGGACCCATGCCTTCGCCTTGCTCGCCGCCGTCGGCGGCCCCCGCCGTGGACCGGTCGATCATAGTCAATCGAGATGGCTTGGACAAGGTTAGTTCGGCCCTGGCCACCAACTTCAATGAATGCGAGAGGATGACGGCCTGGCCCGCATCTCGGTTCTCCATCGATAGGATAATCACCGAGGTCCCCTATTTCATCGACGCCCTGTGGGCGGGGCTAATTCCCCCCTTTTCGGATTTCTTCAACGCCGTGCTCTCCCATTATCAGATCCACATGATGCATCTGGGTCCTGACTCCATTACTCTTCTGGCGGTCTTCGCCTTCGTTTGTGAGGCTATGGTAGGCATCATCCCTTCGGTCGCCCTGTTGCGCCACTTCTTTGCTCTGCACCTTTTAGACCCCGCCCAATGCTCGGGATGCGCGAGCTTCATCGCTGCACCCGAGATGACGGACTCAGGGATTGACTTTGGTCTTCCTCCGCCCGCGCCTGGGTTCCGCGAGCGGTGGCTGTATGTGGACGTGGGGGTGCCCAGCCCCCTGCTGTCGAAGCCGACTTCGCATACTCTCCCCAATTCGGGTTGGGGCCAGGAGACGCTCACAAGCCCCCAGCTCTTCTTCGTCTGGCGTCGCTTTGAGTGCTTGAGATTGCTTGACGTGACGGCGCCTAAGGTGGTGAAGGAGTTCTTGCTACGCCGGGTCGCCCCTCTCCAGTGCCACTCTCGCCGAATGTGGGCCTCTGTTCGGGCAGGAGAGACTTCGTGAATCAGATGCCCATTTTCGACGAATGGGGACCGCGCCCCGTCGGCCTCCAGGGGCCTCGCGAGAATCCAGTGATAGTGGCTGCCCTTTCAATTGGTAGAGGCGGTTCTTCCTCAAGTGGCGGAGCAGGGAGGCATGAGCCTCCAGAGGCCGAGGGTGCCCCCGCCGGGGCGACAGCGCCGGGCAGCGCTCAAGAGGGAGCGTCCCCCTAAGGCCCGTGCTGCCGAGGCTGAGGGCGGCGATCAGCCGCCTGTTGCACCCGAGGCAAAGGCCTCCGAGGCCCCTGCCGCTTTTCTTGGCGAGGCGAGCGGCGGCACGCATCATGCAGACACCCCTAGCGCGGGCCGTCTTGACGTTCCCTCCTCGTTGCAGGCTGACCCCTGCGCTCAACTCTTGGGCCGCTTCCATGTGGACTTTGAGGCCCTCTAGAAGAGAAGGGAGGCCCTGGGCGACAATTACCATTGTCGCCTGCTGAAGCGTAGAAAGTACTTCGCCATCGATGAGTAAGCCTTCTCCCTTCCCAGCTCCAGATTCTTCTGCTGCCCTTCCCGAACCTTGTTCCGCAGGGCCCTTCCTCCCGAGCTCACGGAGATGACTGAGGAGCCATCCCCCTGCTTGCGCCTTCTCCATCGTCTCCGGTTGCTCCGAGCAGTAGAGCCCTTGTGGTGAGGTCGGTCGAAGAGACGAATCACCCCGAGGTGCAACGCGGCCCCACGCGCCTCGTGACCTTCCTTTGCGAGCCTTCTCGGGGCCTAGCCAGCCTGTCGCGGGCTTCTCGTCTGGTCGTGGATAGTGATTGTCTGGGGTACTCCCAGCACTCTTCACTTGGGGATGGACTGGCCCCAGGCCGGGCTCCTGGCGAGGCGCGCCTGGTCGCCTCAAGGGCGCTAGCCCCCAGCCCCCTGCCTGGAGGGGGAGCGCTAATCAGTGCCACCAGGCGCTTGCTTGGGGCGGATGATGGCGTGGAAGACGTACTTGAGCACGCTCGGGAGCGTCACGCTCTTCGCCAAGGGTTCCTTCAGAGGACGGCTGCCGCGGTGAGCCTGCTTGGTGAGGAGCTTGCTGATGAAGACGCGCGCCTTGAGGCCGAGGGCGTGCGCTTGGTCGCGGAGAGGCGCGAGCTAGAGGCGGCAGTCGCCCTCGCACGCCACCAACGCGATCTTGACGATGAGGAGGCCAAGGCGTCGCTGGCGGCCTCTCGGGTGGCCCGTTCCCGGGCCGTCGAGGAAGCCCGGGAAGCTGACCAGCAGCGAGAGGCGACGGAAGAGCGGGCAAGGGAACTCCTGGCCCGGTGCCGCTCACTGGAGGAGCAGGTGGAGCTGCGCGAGGCGGCCCTCGCGTCGATGAAGGTGACTTCTGGTGACCCAGCGGAGCTCCAGAAGAGTGAGGAAGCGCTGACGCTGGAGGCTGCCGAATGCGCACGTGAGTACGAATGCCTGGAGACAAGGGAGCGCTTGGTGACACGAGAGGAGAATGATGTCGCTGCGCGGGAAACCCGTGTCTTGGAGGAGATCGGACGTCGGGTGGCAACGGCGCGCTCGAACCTCGAGGGCGAGTTCGAGGAGAGGCTGGCGTTGATCTGGACCGAGGCTGAAGGTAGGACCACCGCCCTGAGGACCAAGCTGGAGGAAGCGACACGGCGGGTTGATGCCTTGCGGGCCGCACTTGAAGTGGCGTAGGGGGAGTCGACTACTTCTCGTGCTAAGGTGCTTCTTCTTCGCCAACGGCTGGACGAGGCTGAGGCCGTTGCGCGCCAGAATGCGGACGAGATACGCCAGCGGCGGCTCCTGGAACATGAGCACGCCCCCATGCTCACCATGCTTCGGGAGAGAGCCAACACGGCCTTGGGCAACATCTGTGAAGCGGC
The DNA here is from genome assembly GCF_002162155.2 of Triticum dicoccoides. Lineage (NCBI taxonomy): Eukaryota > Viridiplantae > Streptophyta > Magnoliopsida > Poales > Poaceae > Triticum > Triticum dicoccoides. The sequence continues at coordinate 449,532,248 of NC_041391.1, read as the reverse complement.
CGTTGGCGCGCCGCATGCAACCAACTATGTTGGCAACCTTCAGTTCTTCACTGACATCATGACGCAGCTGGAGGCGCGGTCGATCAGGGCCAACGGGTTGGTGGAGGAAAAGAGCCGCGCCCTGCTCGGGCGCGCCTTCTCCCGTGTCTTCAGCCATCTCCAGAACATGGATCCTCACTTCGACTTTGACGCCTCCATCGCCCCAGTTCCCCAGGCCGTCCGGGGTGACCTGGCGGACTGGGTGGAAGACAACGTGGACGCTCTTGTCAGGGCCTTCGCTTCAGACGATGATGACGTGATCATGGTCCCCGACAAGGGCAGCATGGTGAACGGCCCTAACGCCGCCGGTGACAACGCAGAGGGCGATGGCGAGGCCAGCGACGCCAGCGACAGTTCGGGTGGTGCTCCTGAGGATGCATTGGGGGATTTATCCGACTGACCGCGCATTGCTCCTGTTTCCTTACCCTGCATGAATAGAACTCAGGCTTTCGACATGACTATTGTAAGAGCATTTTGAGAGGGGGTGCCCCTTATGTAAAGCTTATGTTCAGCGTACTAGTGGGTGCTGTGTTGCCCACATGCCCGCGCCAAGTGGTTGGCTAGGTGAAGAACCGGATGGCTAGTTTACCTTTGTCCCGTGTGGGTCCTGAGATAATACGCGGGAGGCTGTGGCGTCTTGAATGCCTCTTGATCGAATCCGTAGGATCTGCAGTGAAAAAACCTCCTGAGAGGATATGGCGGCGGTAGTCTGGGCTGCACGCAAGCTAGGTCAGACCCGGCTCGCGAGGGGCTCACAAGGGGTGGCAGCTGAGGCGAGGTCGTAACCGAAACATGAGAGATTGCTCGAACAAGACTAAGCACCCCTTCCCCGAACACACGCTAATCTCAAATTCGAATCCAACTTAAATCCAGCGGGGGAAAGCAACAACCAAGGGAAAAGCAATGAAGGCAGAAAGGCCGCGTCCGGCACCTAGTATAGTCTTGGACGTCTTCTCACTAGCGCGGAGCTAAGTGCTACCACTGGGCGTGGGAGGGAGCCCCAGGGCCTGAGGCCGGCACCCCTGAGACTCCGGGGCGTGTACAGCCCCACTCATTATTACGTGAGAGTGTCACGGGGCGGCGAGATTCACAGGCGCTGGGCCTTCTTCACAGGTATCGGCCTTGCTTCATATCGCCAGACGAGGGCCCCGCCTTGCGCCACACTCTAGTGCCATCAACGACGACCGAAAACCAGGACGCCGCCGATGGGGTAGAGCGGTCGCCAGCGGTTCCCTCGACGACCACGGGTCCTCCACCAAGGGCAGGCCCTGAGGCACCTCCCCAGCGGAGGGCCTACCTCCTGGGAACGCCTTGCTCCGAACGCCGCGGTGGTGATGTCGGATCTCAGCCCCTCCCCTGCAGCCCCCGATGCCCTCCTCCTGAGGGGTAGGAGGCTGCGGGAGCGGGGCAGCCGCTCGCTGTGGCGACCTGCATCTCCTGCGGCCCATGATTAGCGTATGCCTGCTCCTGAGGAATTAGCGGTACCCGATAATCATCGCTTCCAGTGTGGCCAGTGGGGCCGCCCCGGGACTCCTGGAAGAGCTCAGTTTCTGGTGCCTCGTCCCCCCAGCTTGGGCTGAGGAGCGAGCCTTGTTCGCCCTCGTGTGGGTGCCCTTGGTCCAACATGCGGGGCACGTACTCTTCGGGGGCCGCCACCCCGAAGGCCACGTCATAATGCTCCGCGCGCCATGCAGCTCTGCTTGATGTGCCAACCTGGGGGTGGTAGCGTGGTGGCCCACTGGGGCCGTGGGTTGTGACGAGTCCTTCTTCGCCAGCGGGGAGCGGAGTCAGTGCAGCCGCTGGCCCAGTGCCGACGGCTTCATTGGTGTCGGGGTAGCCTTGGAGCCCGCGGGCGCGCGTGGGGCCCCCGCGTGAGCTGCTCTGGGCCTGAGACGGGAGTTCAGTGCAGAAGGGGTGAGCCCCCGAGGCGGCGAAGCCCAGGATCTCTGCCACCCGCTCTAGCAGCACGTCGCGGCCGCCTTCCATTAGCCTGCACTGCAGCAGCTCTCTGGCCACCATGAGCGCGGCCCTTGAGTTCGCCTGCTCCCGGCGAGTGTATGGCGTCGTGGCCGTGGCATGGTTGGAGGCTCTTGCTGCCGACTGCGTCTGTCGCGGTGTGAGAGCTGTCGGGGTCTGCCCGCGTCGCCCACGGCCTGCAGCGCCCTGCGGACCACGAACTGCCTGGGGCGTTGGGTCGCCCGGGGCGAGCGGCTCTGCGCTGGCGGGCCAAGCTGTCCAGGGGGAAGGGTTGCCCGCTTGGTCGCCGGACATGGTGATGACGATGCGGCGGGACACAAAGTGGCGGAAGGTGGATCCCGGTGCACCCCTACCTGGCGCGCCAAATGTCAGATTTAGGGTTCCGGCAGACCATTGAGGTTCGAACACTGGGGTGCGTGCGGAGGTTTCGCCTTCTACCTACCTGTTCCTCGCCGAATCTCTAGGATCTAAACTACGAGAAGAACAACACAAGAGACACAGGGTTTATACTGGTTCAGGCCACCATTGTGGTGTAATACCCTACTCCAGTGTGTGGCGTGGTGGATTGCCTCTTGGGCTGATGATGAACAATACAAGGAAGAATAGCCTCGCGAGGGTCTGTTCTTGTGGTGGTGTTGTCCCTTTGGAGGGGTTGATTCTAGATGCCTATCTTATCTCCAGATTCCTATCCAGATGCCTCTACCCTGTGGGTGGCTAGTCCTATTTATAGGCAAAGGCCCTGGGCCTCTTCCCAAATATTGAGCGGGAAGGGCGCCAACAATTGGCCATTTTGAAGGGGAACATCTAGTACACTTATCCTGACTAAAGTTGGTCCTCACCTGTCAAAGGCTCTGGTGGTGACGCCGACTCGGGCTCCACGGTGACCTCCATCCCGCCGTTGGACTGGTCTTGGTCTTGTTGCACCGAAATGGATGCCTTTGCTTGATGCTCTCGCCTGCGCTTGCTCCCCTTGCCACAAAGAGGAAAGAAGGACACTGCGCGGGCTGGCGCCCTTGGTCGTCATGGCTTGCGTCATGGGCACCTCGCGAGGTACCCCGCCTTGAACTCTGCGCCTCCTCGTGAGCCAGTCTGACGAGGCCGTGCCTGAGGAAGCTCCTTGTCGTCCGCCCCGCGAGGCTTGGCCCCTCGCGAGGGTCTTGAGCTTGTGTTGATGAAGATGGGCCATGCTGGGGCCCCTTTGAGCCATGCCGCAGGCCGCAGGCAGGCAAGTCTGGGGACGCCCGTTCCCAGAACACCGACAGTCGTCTGCTCCGGCATCTTCATCTTCATGATCATGCCCTATGTCTTGATCTTCCTCCTCATCATGTACGACATCTTCTACATGATGACTGTGTACAGCATCACCGTCGTGATCATGTCCTGGAGATTCTTCGTCTTCTGGCCCGCCCTCGCCGTGGTGGTTGTCCTGTTGCCCTTCCTCATTTCTTGCCCGGCCCCCATGGACGACTTCATAGTCATCTTCATCACCTTGCCACCGATAGCCATCCATGAAACCATGCAAGAGCAGGTGGTCCCGCACCTGCCCGGAATCCGGGTCCACAATAAGGCTCTTCAGCTTGCATCTTCGACACGGACATCTTATCTCCGTCTCGTTCTTTTGAAGCATCTCAGCCTTCGCGGAGCTCAAAAACCTATTCACGATGCCTTCGGTCATCATGTGGATCATGGTCGCCTGCGGGGTAGAGCAAAACGATATTTTAGAACCAAGAAATTTTTTGGCATGACCTTCCCTAAAAATAGGACCAAAAAGAATGCATAGTGCCAAAATTCTCGCCGAAACGGAAATGAATCAACATTCCGGCAAAATATTGGCAACTATCGCATTTCAAATACCGGTACCCGCAAACACAAACATATATGCAACACCACAAACATATGCAACATCACAAACATACATAGATCTAGCTAGGCCACAAAAAGTGCATGTGCACGTTGTTGGAGTGAGCTAGGGAGAAAAAAAGTAGATCTACAACATGAAGATAGCTTTCCCCTTACTTACCTATCAAAAAAGGTAATTTCACCACTTAATTTTGATGAATCTATGGTGCAAATGAGGTGAGGAGTAGGAGGCAGCCGAAAGCTTGGAGAAGGAGGTGGAGGGAATGAAGTGGGTCAAGTGAGTGGGTAGGTGTGGCTGTCCAAAATATCTTGTTGGGGTCCCAGGTTACTAATGGCGCACCACCTGCAAATGCGCCATTACTAACCCTGGTTACTAACGGTGCACCTGCAGGTGGTGCGCCATTAGTAGTTTTGCAAAAAAGTAAAAAAAAATTATACTAATGTCGCACCGAGTCATAGTGCGCCATTACTAGTTTAAACTAGTAATGGCGCACTGTGACACGGTGCGCCATTAGTAGTTTTGCAAAAAAAAAGAATAAAAAAAGAATACAGTACTGGCGCACTCTGTGGCTGGTGCGCCATTACTAGTTAGAACTAGTAATGGCGCACTTCGCTCGGATGCGCCATTAGTATGTATGGAAAATGGGGAAAAAATTATTACTAGTGGCGCACCGTGTGTCTGGTGCGCCATTAGTGTCTTCCACACTAATGGTGCATCATCAAATGGTGCGCCATTAGTATATAGTAGTGGCGCACCACCTGACAGGTGCGCCATTAGTGCCCATCCCATCTATAGCCCTTTTCCTTGTAATGATGTCTCCAGTAATATGAATCAATGGCACTTTTTTAGATGTCCTGCTAAATTTCCCATTAAGATAAGTTGCTTATTTTCGTTAGAAATGCAACTGTCCTAGTCCGCCTACTCTCCCGTGCCCAAATACCGACTCTGTAGCAGTTGTTAATGTAATGTTGCTGGTAAAATGAAGCAATGGCACCATTAAAGTAATGCCATATTTAACGGTTGTCATAGTTAATCCTAATGCCCACACTAATATCTAGCAATGGCACCTTCATCCTTGCGACGCACATTACACCTAGTTCGCCACCTGCTCGACCCTAGTGTCATTGAGAAAATGAAGTAATAATATAGTTAAAATAGAGCGAGTGTCCTCTCTATCATTTCATTTCCAATGTAGATAAAGAAAGTGCTTCTCTTTGTTAATGTATGTTTCATCAATTAGTCCCATTTTAATGTTTAAGCGTTTCTGCAAACTGGGTTGCTTAATTTTAGTTGATCTGCACAAAAATAGAGATTTGAATGTATCAAGGCCCCTCCTTGTACTACCGCTGTACACGGATGTTCATCACTGGCAGAAGGTGTATCTGGGTGACTTGGGATGATTTCCATTATGAGGCGTACCGTATGAGGTATCGCAGGGCCCATCTTGCCCTCGCAGCATGGCATACTATGATATTGTTGCAATATTTTATTCTATTTTTTGTGTGTTTCATCAACTACTGCCACTATAATGTAATCAAGGTTTTTCATTATCTATGCAAACAGGGTTATTCAGCTGCATTTTGGTGGAACTACATAAATGTACGTATGGAACCGGCATATATGCAGAGTGCGAGGTGTGCCAAGTAAAAATTACCGACACCAACCATGCTCCATGCACGCATTGGCATCCACCACCACCAGTGGGATGTGTGGCGCTCTCTGTGGATGGATCTTTCTTGGCAGCAAATCCTCTAACCAAATACTAGTAGCTTATATTGGCAGTTTTCTAGGGAGTACTCTTTTCTGAAAGAAGCACCAATCTATTTTCTTTATTTGTACACAATGTCACAACTTTGACCCAAAGGTCTAGAGCTATTTTAGGGTGATTGGCGTAGTACTCAGAGACTGATTGTAAGCATGATTTTCATTAGCTGTCACACTAATTGTAAGCATGAGTAGGTGGAAGATTAGGTTAGTGCGAAGCTTACCTTAAACCCTACCGCCGCCGTTGAAACGAGGCGAGCGTCGAGGGAACCGTGGAGAACAGTGGGGAAGCGACATCACGCCATTCGTCCTCCTCTTGCAGTGGGAGAATGAATACTCCCGTGGCTCCGGCTGGCTCTGCACCCTCACGAACGGCACACCATACTCGATTGATTCATTATCCTCTGGGTGCTCGACCTTCGACCTATACGCCCACCACCTCCGCCTGACTGTCGCCTCGGGTGAATCTGTCTGCTCCATTGCCCAGAGGAGATACTCGATGAACTCAGAGGACTGCGGCATGACTGCCGCCGAGGAGTACATGTACATCGCCGCCCTCATCGCCATCGTCTCGCTCTTTCGCATACATTGCCACATGGCCCTCGTTGTCCTCAAAATCTCCCACTCATTGTCAAACAAAGTAAGGATATCCTTCAACCTGGCTAATTTTGCCTGGTCGCCACCGGCGATCTGCCTGATTCGCTGCTGCATCCTCTCCATAGATGTCCTTCTGAGTGGTCCGATGCTAGCTTTGGAAGATGGGAGGAGAGACGGTGGTCTTGCAATAGAGAAGAGGGAGAGACGAGACTGTGGTTTTGGAATGGATATGATGGAGAGGAGAGGAGGTGGTTTTACAATGGAGAAGAGGGAGAGGCGAGACGGTGGTTTTGAAATGGAGACGATGGAGAGGAGAGGAGGTGGTTTTGCAATGGAGAAGAGGGAGAGGAGCGTGTGGCAGCAATTTAGGATTGGACGAGAGGGCCGGCGCGTTGTGACTGGATCAAAATCAAAATCAATTTACCCTTCAATTAAGAAAGCGACCCCACATTAACTAGTCTCCCTTTTATTCTGGGTCATAATTGACCATGATTTTTGCAAATAAAATATATGTTATACATTGCAAAAATAATATAATTTTAAAGTACATTCAGATATGAACCAAACGATACAATTTTTGGTGACATGCATTCACATTTTGCTTGTCCAATACAGTACGTGGTCAAACTTTGACCCAAAAACGCAAAACAAAAAAATACTTCCAAGACTAGCGCCGCTCTTCCGCTCTTCTCCTCTCAAACCACCGCCACTCCTCTCATATTCCAATCTAAATCCAGCACTGCTCCTCTCCTCTTACATTTCAAAACCACCGCCCCTCCTCTCCTGTTCCAATCCGAAACCAACGTCGCTCCTCTCCCGTTCTAATCCAAAACCCGTGTTGCTCCTCTCCTCTCCCATTCAAAAACCACTGTCAGCGAGTGAAGGTGTTGTGGAGAAGTAGAACAATGGAGGAGTACAACCGATACATGAGGATCGCAGACGGCGACTCTATGAAGCTAGCTAGGATGTTGGAGATACAGTCTTGGTTTGACAACAAAGACCAACTAGCGGCGACGGCGACATCCATGGCCATATATCTGCAATAGAGCGAAAAGGCGGCGATACTCCCAGAGGGAGTCACGCGGGAGTACATAGAGCTGCTCCTCTAGGCCATGGAGCAAACAGATTCACCGAATCCGATCGTGAGGGAGCGATGTTGGGAGTATCGATCCCACATAGAGCATCCACCAGAGATTGAAGGATCGAGCATCTACAGGGTACTGTTTGTGAGGGTGTCGTGCCAGAGCGAGCCAGTGGAGTCTTCATCGACCGAACCCAAATGCAAGAGGAGAAAAGCGGTTGGCCCGACGATGCTTCCCCGCCATCCTCTCCCTCACCATTCACATCGTCTCACGAGGCGGCTGTCTGCCATCGAGGAATAGGAGGGGATTGCCCCCCCAGCCCAATAGTCGGGCAGGTTGTGAATTGTCAGGAGGAGCTTGGTTGTTAGTATTTGCAGGTTGTGAATTGTGTTTTTTGTTGTGTATTTTGAGAGTACTTTCAAATATGAATGTCTTTTGAATTTCATATTTGCAGTATTGAGCGTATGAAGTATTTTATGAATTCTAGAGATCTATTTTTAACACTTAAAAATGTCGTTTCATAAGAGTATAAAAGTGCAGACAATGTGATTCTCAGAGAAGAAACTGCAAGTTTCAGTTTCAGATAAGAAAGTGCAAGTTCAGTTTCAGATAAGAAACTGCAACTTTCAAAGGAAGAGCATTTATATTAACACGGCCTTTTCAAACAGGGTTAACATCATGTTGGAAGTTTTATTCATGGTCGAAAATTGAACTACCAGCCAGTTAACATCATGCTGATCAACATTCATGCATATCACATCTTCATATGATGCACAGTCAAAAAGATATGCTATTTTCAAAATGCCCACACAATGTCGAGTGTGCGAAAAACAGAGAAAACAAGGGACAAAGTTTTGGCAAGTGTTGGACGTGGTGTGCGTAGATGACAATGGGGACCCACATGTCAATAGAGGCAGAGGCAAAAAATTTGGAGATATTTTTCCTGCACAGGTGGAATTGAACCTAGGCGGAATAGCTGTCGGGTAGTGTCACTTGGCCACTAGGGTAGTTCAGTAGTTTCGTTACTAATAAGGCACTTCCTCAGGTGGTCGGATCCCCTCCTGCGCCTTTGTGCGCTCGCCGCGACACCGTTGCCTGTCGTTGCGAACATGCTGAACAAACGAGAGGAATCTGGAGAGGGTTGTACATGGAGAGGTGGACAGTCGGGACCCACCAGGTCTATGGCCGTACGCAAGCAAGTGCCTCATCGAGAAAATACTTCCTCCTAATGCTATACTGATGTTGGGGCCCACGGGTTTGTCAACATAGTTACATTTTTTAGGTGCTTCAATGTAGTTACTATAGGAGATAAATTCACAACTAAGCCGGGGAGCTGGCAGGTATCATTTATTATCACTGGGGCAGCAAGTATCAGCTGGGTTTTGGGTTGCCCCGTCTAGGCTTTCTTTTTTAACATGCGCATCCCACGAGATGCCGGTTTGTATTTTCTTGAGGGTCGTCATGTATCAACCGGCCTATGGACCTCCCATCCAAGGTTTTATTTTTCCTGAAACATCGGCAGCCCAATTTATGTATTTTTTTTGAAGAAAACGTAGAGGTGTGTCCTATTTTTCCATATAAGAATAGGAACGCCTGGTCCAACCTATGTTTCCCTTCTAACTATATTATATATATTAAAATTAATTTATATGATATTATATATTATTGTTATTGTCATCATATATTTAACAGATACTTACATATGTAAGAAAACAATATCCCACATCTTATTAACTTATAAAAATAATTTCTTAACAAAAAAATCCTGGATTTTTTGGCACGAAAATCCTAGTGATTGTGTAAAAAAGCTTGGTAATATTTAAGTACCAATGTAATAATAAATCACTTCTTATTTAAATATATTTATAACAAAATGCTCAGCCCCTGTTTATTTTTTGATAACATTGTTGGCCTAACCCAACATTATAATTAGAATCAGCCCAGCAAAATCATGTATTTCGAGAAAGTGCAAATGGCCTGTAATTTTTTAGGAAAAATATAAATGGGCCGCATGGATGCTACATTATTTTTTCACCCAGCCCAGCTAATGGACTGTAATAAAAAAAAAGATCAAATTGACTGTAAATTCTACACCGCAAAAAAAGACTGTAAATTCTGAAAAAATGGGTTGAATACGTGCCACATTTTTGGAGGCTGAAATGTGGGCCAATAGGTCGAATCCAACGCAAGTCGTTGTCAACTTAGTCAACAAATGATTCTGACATCGTTAGCCGTTGGATTTACATCCAACGACCGGCATCCATCTTCAATCTTTCGTCTTCTTCCTCCAGCGCCGCCGGGACCACCTCCCGCCTCCTCCTGCTACCAACTCTGCCTAGCACGCTTCGCTGTGAAGCGCTACTCCACCGTTGGCCAGGCCATCCTTCCACCCCTCCACACCTCTTGTTCTTCTCCACTGACTGCCGAACCACACCGCATCAGAACCAGCTAACCCTCGTACACCTCTCCGTCTGCGACTCTACTCCTGCGTCTTTCCATCTCCGGCTCGTTGATGTCTGGGGCCTCGCCGTCGTCCACCACCTTGGATGCGCTCGGCGCGGAGTGGTCAACATGGTCAATGAACGACACCATCGGAAGTAGACTGTGCGTGGAGAGGCTGACAGCAGGGTCCACGGCCTCATGCAAAATAGTGATTCCTCCACCTGACAGCTGGGACCCACCGGAAGGGCATCTGTATTATGTGAAAAAACGTTCCCCCCACTGACAGGTTGGACCCACCAGCTATATCTTCGCACGCAAGGAAGTGCCTCCTTATTAAGCACAAAATATGAATACCCCCTGCTAGCTGGGACCCACCATAGTGGGAGGCTGACTTGTGGGCTAACTAAGTTGACGGGGATGGAGGGCTTTGTCAACTTAGTCAATATGAAGGATTCTAGCTCTAGTGACCGTACGATGTCCATCCAACGGATGTAGTGCTTCTTCAACCTATGGTCTTCTTGCTCCAGCCGCCCAAACCAGCGCCGGTCGTGTTGCGTGCTCCTGCCTCTCGTGGTCGGCTGTGATGCTACGGAGGCCTCACCGCCCCCTACTACTCCCACCGCTGGCCAGGCCATCCCTCTACTCACCCACACCCCCTGATATTCTGCGGCGACGACAGCCTCACACCACAGCCAAACCAGTGAACCCTCATACTCCTCTACGCGTCGGCATCCACCGCTGTGTCTTCCCTGGCTCTGCCCGTCCCCTTCCTAGGCCTCGCCGTCGTCCACCGCCCTGGTGCTCTCGGTGCGGCATGGTCAACATGGTCAAGAAACGACTTCCATCGGAAGAGTACTGTACGTTGATAGGCTGACAGCTGGGTCCATGGAAGCCGCAAGGAATTGGCTCCTTATTACGTGCAAAATGATTATTCATCCACCTGACAGCAGGGGCCCATCGGACGGGCCATTGTATTTCATGAAAAAAACGTTTCCCCCCTGACTGCTGGGACCCACCAGCTACATCTTTGCACGCAAGGAAGTGCGTCCATATTACAAGGAAAAAATGATTCGCCCCCCTAACTGCTGGGACCCACCAGGTACATCTTCGCACGCAAGGAAGTGCCTGACAGTCGGGACCCACCTGGTTGAAGCGTAGGTAGCGTTGTCATTCTGGTCGCGAACGTGTACGTACATACTGGACGATGTAGACGTACACGTGTCGTAGTAGAGGCGCGAACGTAGCATGTACACGTACGTACAACGGTCAGGGTGCAAGAAAGTAAAATACGGCCACATACGTACATACGGGCGGGGTCTCGAACGCCTACTCGCGCATACGTACGACCTGGGCTCATGTACATATGGCTGGGTCGAAACGGAGAAAGTGTGTCGTCGTCGTGTTCATGGGGAGGCAACGGAATGCGTCGTGTTCATCGGGAGGCAACGGAATGCGTGGGAGCCAACCGGCTTGGACGAAACAGCTGATGGAAACGAGGCCTGGCGTACCGCAGAATGGAGGAAACAGCCTTGTGTTCGACAGGCCACGGTCGAAATGAGGCCTGTTCATCGGGAGGGGTCTGGTGTACCGCAAAATGGAGGAAACGGACTTCTGTTGGACCTCCTACAATTGAAACGGGGTCATGTTGATTGGGAGGGGTGTGGCATACCGCAAAATGGAGGAAACGGACTTGTGTTGGAGCGCTAAGGTCGAAATAGGGGTCCTGTTCATCGGGAGGGGTGTGGCGTACAGCAAAATGGGACTCCACGGGATACTGTTCATCTCCACCGTCGACCTCTTCCAGCCTCCACGGGCTACTGTTCATCCACCGTCGACCTCCTCCAGCCTCCACCTGTGACTGTTCATCCACGGGCTCCTGTTCATCCAACCTCCACCGCACGCTACTCCACCAACTACTATTCAACCAGCCCTCTCCACGGGCTCATGTTCAACCAGCCCTCCACCGGCTACTGTTCATCCAGCCATCCACCGGCTACTGTTCTACCAGCCCTCCACGGGGTCCTGTTCATCCAGCCCCAACCGGCTCGATCAATCAGGGTCCTGTTCATCCAGAGGGAACACCATGGGGTCCTGTTCATCCATCCCCACCGGGACTGTTCAACCAAACCCCCCCAGCAACGCTCACTATTCATCCAAACCCACCCATCAACGCTCACTGTTCATCCAGAGGCAGCATTGATCGGCTTCAGTTAGCAGCAGTAGCGAAGGAATCACTCGATCGCTCGGGTTCAGTAACGCGTAGCCTGGAGTGCAATCGCTTGGGTTCAGTTAGGTGACGCCTCGCTCGGGTTCAGTTAGAGCCCAACGCCTCGCACCCACGCGCGTATGGTACAAGAGAAAGGCACATCGCTCGGCCCCTGACCACCCACCGTAACCGGGAACTCCCTGAAATTTTCCTCGCCCTTGCTTCTACCACGGTTTTTTCCGTCATGGACGGCCCAAGGAATGTCCGGCAGCTGCGTCTCCGCCTCGCCCAGGACGAAAAGCCCATTTTCTGTCATGATTTTTTGTCATAGAAGTAGGAGCCCACCACATCTATGATGATACCGGGTTTTGTCACAATTATCTTCATAGAAGTGTCATAAGTAGGACAGAAAAAATTCGTTCGGCCCAAAATGTCACGGGTGTGTCTTTTTTTTGTAGTCCACCGACGTACTTCTTTCGCCTATATATACTATTATACCCTAGAAACATCAGGGGAAGCCACGAAACCACTTTTCCACCGCCACAACCATCTGTACCGGTGAGATCCCATCTTGGGGCCTTTGCCGGTGATCTGCCGGAGGGGGGATCGATCACAGAGGGCTTCTACATCAACACCACTGCCTCTCCAATGAAGCATGAGTAGTTTACCACAGACCTTCGGGTCCATAGTTATTAGCTAGATGGCTTCTTCTTTCTCTTTGATTCTCAATATCTCCTCGATGTTCTTGGAGATCTATTCGATGTAATACTCTTTTGCGGTGTGTTTGCTGAGATCCGATGAATTGTGGATTTATGAACAAGATTATCTGTGAATATTATTTGGTTCTTCTCTGAATTCTTATATGCATGATTTGATATCTTTGCAAGTCTCTTCGAATTATCGGTTTAGTTTGGCCTACTAGATTGATCTTTCTTGCCATGGGAGAAGTGCTTAGCTTTGGGTTCAATCTTGCGGTGTCCTTTCCCAGTGACAGTAGGGGCAGCAAGGCACGTATTGTATTGTTGCCATTAAGGATAAAAAGATGGGGTTTTATATCATATTGCTTGAGTTTATCCCTCTACATCATGTCATCTTGCTTAATGCGTTACTCCGTTCTTATGAACTTAGTACTCTAGATGCATGCTGGATAGCGGTCGATGTGTGGAGTAATAGTAGTAGATGCAGAATCATTTCGGTCTACTTGACACGGATGTGATGCTTATATTCATGATCATTGCCTTAGGTTTCTTCATAATTATGCACTTTTCTATCAATTGCTCGGCAATAATTTGTTCACCCACCGTAATACATGCTATCTTGAGGGAAGATACTAGTGAAACCTATGGCCCCCGGGTCTCTTTCCTATTATATTGCATCTCTCTTTCCTTTATATCGAATCTCGTTTACTATTTTGCAATCTTTACTTTCCAATCTATACAACAAAAATACCAAAAATATTTACGTTACTATCTCTATTAGATCTCACGTTTGCGAGTGACCGTGAAGGGATTGACAACCCCTTTATCGTGTTGGTTGCAAGGTTCTTGATTGTTTGTGCAGGTACTAGGTGACTTGTGCGTCGTCTCCTACTAGATTGATACCTTGGTTCTCAAAACTGAGGGAAATACTTATGCTACTTTGCTGCATCACCCTTTCCTCTTCAAGGGAAAACTAACGCAAGCTCAATAGGTAGCAAGAAGGATTTCTGGCACCGTTGCCAGGGGGATTTGCGCCAAGTCAAGTCAAGATTTTGTCTCCCATCAACTTGCCAATTTCGGGCACCGGTGCCGGGGAGACCTACGTCAAGTCAAGCCATAGCAAGTACCCATCATAAACTCTTCTCCCTCGAATTACATTATTTTCCATTCGCCTCTAGTTTTCCTCTCCCCCACTTCTAAAACGATTTTCAAAAACCTTTGCCTTTTTCTTTGCCCCTCTTCCGTTCGTCTCTTTTCGCTTGCTTCTTGTGTGTTCGTGTGTTAGATCCCTCGATTTTCCTTCATGGCTAGTCCTCCTATCATTGTTAGTACTCCCGATAATGAAGTTCTCAATTTTAAACAGAGGGAGAGATAAAATCTAAAAGATGCTTGATATAGAATTTGCAATGCTCAAAATAGATCTGTTGGGAAGAAATCTACTTCTGTTCTTCTTCGCAATTTTTATGTAGGCATTACTCCTTGGAATAGACATGTTCTTGACACCATTACTAGAGGGAATTTTTTGGGAAGCCATACTTTTTATTCTTATAATGCCATGATAGATTTGTTAGGCCCACCACCTCTTTTGGTCAATGGAACTATTTTAACTTTGGAACATGTGATGCAAAGGCTTGATATTATTGAAAATAAAATTGCCACTATTGAGTTAATCGAAAATTTGGATAAAAAGATCCACAACCAAATTACCCAATATGGATCTAAGGTAGGAGTTACTCTGAAAAGTCTTAGGGAAAAGGAACCCATAGTTAATGAAAAGATAGATCAAGATTCTACTAGAATTGATAAACTCGAAGATATTATTACCAACTTGGGTTCCGCTTTTTCTGCCATTAAAATTACCTCAAATCCTCCTCCTACCAAAGTTGCCAAGTTTATCTACGTTCCTAAGAATAAGGGTGAATCTTCTAGTAAGGAAAATGAAGACCTCAAATCAATAAGTGTTCACCCCAATTTTTTTGATATCATTAAGGAACCTTTTGCCACAAATGAATTTCTTGATTTCTGGCCTAGGAGTTTGATCATTAACAAAACCAAAGAACCTCCTAAGGGTTATGTGTGTTCAATTGAAGAATTTCACACCGAAGATTGCAATACCTAGATCTATTCGTGTTTTTATGCCTAGCTAGGGGCGTTAAACGATAGCGTTTGTCGGGAGGCAACCCAATTTTATTTTTGTTATTTGATTTTTGCTCCTGTTTAGTAATAAATAATTCATCTAGCTTCTGTTTAGATGTGGTTTTATGTTTTAGTTAGCGTTTGTGCCAAGTAGAACCTTTGGGAAGACTTGGGTGAAGTCTTTGCGATCTTGCTGTAAAAAACAGAAACTTCAGCGCTCACGAGAATAGTTGTCATTTTTTACTGGAGAGTGCTTTTAGGTTGATTATTTATGAAGATGATTAATAGACCAATTCCTCGCGTGCACTAGTTTACTTCAGAATTTTTAGAGTTACATAAGTATTCGAAAGTTACATATTTCTACAGACTGTTCTGTTTTTGACAGATTCTGTTTTTCGTGTGTTGTTTGCTTATTTTGATGAATCTATGAGTAGTATCGGGGGGTATGAACCATAGAGAAGTTGGAATACAGTAGTTTTAACACCAATATAAATAAAGAATGAGTTCATTACAGTACCTTAAAGTGGTGGTTTATTTTCTTATACTAACGGAGCTCATGAGATTTTCTGTTGAAGTTTTGTGTTGTGAAGTTTTCAAGTTTTTGGGTAAAGATTTGATGGATTTTGGAATAAGGAGTGGCAAGTGCCTAAGATTGGGTATGCCCAAGGCACCCCAAAGTAAATTCAAGGACAACCAAAAGCCTAAGATTGGGGATGCCCTGGAAGGCATCCCCTCTTTCGTCTTCGTCTATCGGTAACTTTACTTGAGGCTATATTTTTATTCACCACATGATATGTGTTTTGCTTGGAGCGTCTTGTATGATTTGAGTCTTTGCTTTTTAGTTTACCACAATCATCATTGTTGTACACACCTTTTGGGAGATACACACATGAATCGTAATTTATTAGAATACTCTATGTGCTTCACTTATATCTTTTGAGCTAGACAATATTGCTCTAGTGCTTCACTTATATCTTTTTTAAGCACAGTGGTGGTTTTAGTTTATAGAGATTATTGATCTCTCATGCTTCACTTATATTATTTTGAGAGTCTTTTAGAACATCATGGTAATTTGCTTTGGTTATAAAACTAGTCCTAATATGATGGGTATCCAAGATGGGTATAATAAAAACTTTCATATAAAGTGCATTGAATACTATGAGAAGTTTGATTCTTTATGATTGTTTTGAGATATGAAGATAGTGATATTAGAGTCATTATAGTAGATTAGTTGTCAATTTGAGAGATACTTGTGTTAAAGTTTTTGATTCCCGTAGCATGCACGTATGGTGAACCATTATGTGATGAAGTTGGAGCATGATTTACTTATTGATTGTCTTCCTTATGAGTGGCGGTCGGGGACGAGCAATGGTCTTTACTTACCAATCTATCCCCCTAGGAGCATGCGCATAGTACTTTATTTTGATAACTAATAAGTTTTTGCAATAAGTATGTGAGTTCTTTATGAATAATGTTGAGTCCATGGATTATACACACTCTCACCCTTCCATCATTGCTAGCCTCTCTAGTACTGCGCTACTTTTGCTGGTACCATACACCCACCATATACCTTCCTCAAAACAGCCACCATACCTACCTATTATGGCATTTCTATAGCCATTCCGAGATATATTGCCATGCAACTTTCCACCGTTCCGTTTATTATGACACGCTCGATCCTTGTGATATTGCCTTGCATGATCATGTAGTTGACATCGTATTTGTGGCAAAGCCACCGTTCATAATTTTTCATATATGTCACTCTTGAACCATTGCACATCCCGGTACATCGCCGGAGGCATTCACATAGAGTTATATTTTGTTCTAAGTATTGAGTTGTAATTCTTGAGTTGTAAGTACATAAAACTGTGATGATCTTCATTATTAGAGCATTGTCCCAGTGAGGAAAGGATGATGGAGACTATGATTCCCCCATAAGTCGGGATGAGACTCCGGACGAAAAATTAAAAAAAAGAGGCCATAAAAAGAGAAAAGGCCCAAATAAAAAAATAAAAAATGAGATAAAAAGAGAGAAGGGGCAATGCTACTATCCTTTTACCACACTTGTGCTTCAAAGTAGCACCATGATCTTCATGATAGAGAGTCTCCTATGTTGTCACTTTCTTATACTAGTGGGAATTTTTCATTATAGAACTTGGCTTGTATATTCCAATGACGGGCTTCCTCAAAAGTGCCCTAGGTCTTCGTGAGCAAGCAAGTTGGATGCACACCTACTTAGTTTTCTTTTTGAGCTTTCATACACTTATAGCTCTAGTGCATCCGTTACATGGCAATCCCTACTCACTCACATTGATATCTATTTATGAGCATCTCCATAGCCCATTGATACTCCTAGTTGATGTGAGACTATCTTCTCCTTTTTGTCTTCTCCACAACCACCATTATATTCCACCTATAGTGCTATGTCCATGGCTCATGCTCATGTATTGCATGAAGATTGAAAAAGTTTGAGAACATCAAAAGTATGAAACAATTGCTTGGCTTGTCATCAGGGTTGTGCATGATTAAATACTTTGTGTGATGAAGATAGAGCATAACCAGACTATATGATTTTGTAGGGATAGCTTTCTTTGGCCATGTTATTTTGAGAAGAAATGATTGCTTTATTAGTATGCTTGAAGTATTATTATTTTTATGTCAATATTAAACTTTTGTCTTGAATCTTTTGGATCTGAACATTCATGCCACAATAAAGAAAATTACATTGATACATATGCAAGGTAGCATTCCACATCAAAAATTCTGTTTTTATCATTTACCCACTCGAGGATGAGCAGGAATTAAGCTTGGGGATGCTTGATACGTCTCCAATGTATCTAAATTTTTTGATTGTTCCATGCTATTATATTATCTGTTTTGGATGTTTAATGGGCTTTAATATGCTCTTATATATTATTTTTGGGACTAACCTATTAACCGGAGGCCCAATGCCAGTTTCTGTTTTTTTTGCCTATTTTAGAGTTTTGTAGAAAAGGAATACCAAACGGAGTCCAAACAGAATGGAACTTAGCGATGACCTTTATTGGACCAAAAGAAAACCAGAAGACTTGGAGTAGAAGTTTGGAATGCCATGAGGTAGGAGGGCGCACCCAGGGGGTAGGTGCACCCCCCACCCTCGTGGGCCCCTCGTAGCTCCACCAACGTACTTCTTTCGCCTATATACACTCTTATACCCTAGAAACATCAGGGGAGCCACGAAACCACTTTTCCACCACCGCAACCTTCTGTACCCGTGAGATCCCATCTTGGGGCCTTTTCCGATGATCTGCCGGAGGGGGAATCCATCACGGAGGGCTTCTACATCAACACCATTGCCTCTCCGATGAAGCGTGAGTAGTTTACCACAGACCTTCGGGTCCATAGTTATTAGCTAGATGGCTTCTTCTCTCTCTTTGATTCTCATTACGAAGTTCTCCTCGATGTTCTTGGAGATCTATTTGATGTAATACTCTTTTGCGGTGTGTTTGTCGAGATCCCATGAATTGTGGATTTATGAACAAGATTATCTATGAATATTATTTGGTTCTTCTCTGGATTCTTGTATGCATGATTTGATATCTTTGCAAGTCTCTTCGAATTATCGGTTTAATTTGGCCTACTAGATTGATCTTTCTTGCCATGGGAGAAGTGCTTAGCTTTGGGTTCAATCTTGTAGTGTCCTTTCCCAGTGACAGTAGGGGCAGCAAGGCACATATTGTATTGTTGCCATCGAGGATAAAAGGATGGGGTTTATAGCATATTGCCATAGAGGATAATAAGTAGGGGCAGCAAGCTAGACATCGATGACGCAGGCTGGGGCCCCGAGGCTAGCTCAATCGAGTATGGGTACAGGGTCCCCTTAGGCGGAATTCATGTCTTCATCGGCAAGATTGGTGAGTCAGAAGTTGAGCCGGACACTTGCACCGACATCGTCGAGACGGCTCAGCGCGCGCGACTGATACGTCTCCAATGTATCTATAATTTTTTATTGTTCCATGCTATTATATTACCCGTTTTGGATGTTTATGGGCTTTACTTTACACTTTTATATCATTTTTGGGACTAACCTACTAACTGGAGGCCCAGCCCGAATTGCTGTTTTTTTGCCTATTTCAGTGTTTCAAAGAAAAGGAATATCAAACGGAGTCCAAACGGAATGAAACCTTCTCGAGCGATCTTTTTGGAACAAACGTGATCCAGAGGACTTGGAGTGGAAGTCAAGAAACAAGCGAGGCGGCCACGAGGGTGCCAAGCGCACCCCCTAGGGCTGGGCGCACCCCCCACCCTCGTGGGCCCCTCGAGCATCCACCGACCTACTTCTTCCTCCTATATATATACCCATGTACTCCGAAAACATCAGAAGCGACCACGAAAACCTAATTCCACTGCCGTAACCTTCTGTATCCGCGAGATCCCATCTTGGAGCCTTCGCCAGCGCTCCGCCGGAGGGGGAATCAATCACGGAGGGCCTCTACATCATCTCCAAGGCCTCTCCGATGAGTTGTGAGTAGTTTACCACAGACCTTCGAGTCCATAGTTATTAGCTAGATAGCTTCTTCTCTCTCTTTGAATATCAATACAAAGTTCTCCTCGATCTTCTTGGAGATCTATTCGATGTAACTCTTTTTGCGGTGTGTTTGTTGAGATCCGATGAATTGTGGGTTTATGATCAAGTTTATCTATGAGAAATATTTGAATCTCCTCTGAATTCCTTTAAGTGTGATTAAGTTATCTTTGCAAGTCTCTTCGAATTATCAGTTTGGTTTGGTGTAACACCCACGATGCGGCTATATCTCCCACGTGTCGAAGCACGACTTAGAGGCATAACCGCTGGTTTTGTCGCAAGAAGGGTCAACTTCACACAACCCATGTAACAAACAAGAATGGGATAAAGAGTTGGCTTACAATCGCATAGTCCGACTACGGATGAAGCCAACAGAAAAGAAGATAACCCAACTGCTAGATCCCCGATCGTCCCAACTGGGCTCCACTACTGATCAACATGAAACGAAACATAGCAATGACCAAGATCTTCGTTGAACTCCCATCTGAGCTCGGTTGCATCACCTGCACTGGTATCATCGGCACCTGCAACTGTTGTGATAGTATCTGGTGAGTCACGAGGACTCAGCAATCTCAAACCCCGCGAGATCAAGAATATTTAAGCTTATGGGTAGGAAGTGGTAATGAAGTGGAGTTGTAGCAAGCACTAAACAAATATGGTGGCTAACATACGCAAATAAGAGCGAGGAGAGAAGCAACGGAACGTTCGTGAAGCTAGCAATGATCAAGAATTGATCCTGAACTCCTACTTACGTCAAACATAACCCAAAAACCGTGTTCACTTCCCTGACTCCGCCGAAATGAGACCATCACGGCTACACACGCGGTTGATGCGTTTTAATTCGGATCTGGTGTCAAGTTCTCTACAACTGGACATTAACAAATTCCCATCTGCCACATAACCGCGGGCACGGCTTTCGAAAGTTTATACCCTGCAGGGGTGTTCCAACTTAGCCCATCACAAGCTCTCACGGTCAACGAAGGATATTCCTTCTCCCAGGAAGACGCGATCAGACTCGGAATCCTGGTTTACAAGACATTTCGACAATGGTAAAACAAGACCAGCAAAGCCGCCCGATGTGCCGACAAATCCCGATAGGAGCTGCACATATCTCGTTCTCAGGGCACAGCGGATAGGTCAGCCTACGAGTAAAACCAGCCCTCGAGTTGCCCCGTGGTGGCCCCGCAGTCTGCCCATTTCAGACCAACACTCGAAGGAGCACTGGCCTGGGGGGGTTAAAATAAAGATGACCCTTGAGTCTGCAGAACCCAAGGGAAAAAGGCTTAGGTGGCAAATGTTAAAACCAAGGTTGGGCCTTGCTGGAGGAGTTTTATTTAAAGCGAACTGTCAAGGGGGTCCCATAAATCACCCAACCGTGTAAGGAACGCAAAATCAAGGAACATAACACCGGTATGACGGAAACTAGGGCGGCAAGAGTGGAACAAAACACCAGGCATAAGGCCAAGTCTTCCACCCTTTACCAAGTATATAGATGCGTTAATTAAATAAGAGATATTGTGACATCCCAACAAAATCCTGTCCATCATGGAGCAATCTTCAACTTCACCTGCAACTAACAACGCTATAAGAGGGGCTGAGCAAAGTGGTAACATAGCCAAACAACGGTTTGCTAGGGAGGGTGAAAAGGTTAGAGGCTGACATGGCAACTTGGGAGGCATGGTAAACAAGTGATAGGTAGCGCAGCATAGCGATAGAACGGAGCAACTAGCAAGCAAAGATAGAAGTGATATCGAGGGTAATAGTCATCTTGCCTGAGATCCCGCAAGGAAGAAGAACGAGTCCATGAAGAAGACAAACAAACGTAGTCGAACGAATCCTAACAACTCCGGAATGAAACTGAAGCTAAGAGAAGAGAACCGGAAAGAAGCAAACAACATGGTAAACACACAAGCATAAACATGTCATGATGCACAAACAAGTATGATGCATGTACGGTTTAAAGAGGCATGGCATGGCAAAGTGCAACAAACAATACTACAAGTTAAGTGGAGCTCAATATGCAATGAGTTGCATATTGACGAAACACCACATTCAAATATTTAGTTCTCTCTCATTTAGACTAACCAACAATATTAAATGTTGTCAAACATGGCAAGAGGTGAAACATAATTGAACTAACTATTTAGGCAAGTTTAAATGAGGCCGGAAACATCAAACAACAATTCCGGAAAATCCCCATATGTCATTTAGCACTTTAATGCAAACACAATTTTAACCATTTAAATATTGTTAACATGATGCGGATGACATAACCAAGGTTTATGCAATTTTGTGAAAATGTTGACATGAGCATGTTATGAAGCATTTGGTCACCATGGCGGAACGAAAAGGGTGCCACGGCGGCGAAACGAAAATGGTGCCACGGCAACATTCGGGTCCCAGTAACTCGATTGAGATACCGATGCAAGAGAGAAGTGTGCGGATGAGTGTGTCATGCAAAAGGTGGTGGGGTGATCCCGGTTACCGGGTTCCCGTGGTTCGACGGCATGGCAAAACAAGGAGGAACGTGCAAGGATCAATTCGAGACATGGTGCAAACACAGGCATCTCATACATCACTCATGCATTCGTTCCATGGGTGGTCATCTCGGGGTTATACCTTCGAAGCGTGCATTTCGGGGCGGTTCAAAATCGTCGAGGGAAGTAGTTATTCACGGGTCGTAGGGGAAGTAGTCGTACACGTTTCGTAGTTGTACATGTCGGCGGTTGTGGAAGTAGTGGTACACGGCGACGGTAGTGGTACATCTTGTAGTGGAACTTGGGCGTAGTGGTACATGTTTCATAGAGGAACTTGACGTCCATGGAGTCGACGATGGTGGAACTTGATGCATCATCGTGTGTAGTCGTACTCGGTGTCCTCGAGGCATTGGTCGTAGTTGTGGTACTTGGGGTGCATCAACTGGTGGCCAACAGGGTACAGGAGGCAGAGAAGACTCTTGCGATCTTCCGGTCAACATGAACAGGAGGCTGACCCGTGGACCTGGCATTTGACTGAATCGAGTCCACGACGACAAGCGGGCGAGCTGTTGCTGCTGTTCGACGTGAAGCAGGGGCACGGTTCAGGCAAAACGGAGGCAGCAGCGGTGAGGCTTGGGGTTGGCGACGAAGATCCAGGTGAGGACGGGGTTCTTTGGCGAGGTGGCGATGGACTTGGGTTGCAGGAGCATCGAGGCTTGAGCGATGAGTTGCTGCTGCTCGATGTAGCCAGGGGATGCAAAGGACGCCGGGAAGACAGGGAGGAGAGCCCGGGTGCAGAGGTCGTTGGAGCATGGCGCGGATCCGGACGACGAGCCCAGCTCGGGTTGGGGAGGTGAGGTAGCAGGCCGGCGGCGGGGCTTGGCGCAGGGGAGGTCGAGGTCGCCGACAGTAGAGGCTGTGACGCGGCCGGGCTTCGGCCGTCGATAGCTCTGGTGACCGACACGGTCGATGGAGGAGGCAGACAACGGGTCGGGGATGAGGCCGGACGTGAGGACGAGGCGGAGGAGGAGCTGCAAGGGAGCGACTGGAGATGGTGGTGGCGGCGCCATGGCTGCGAAGCTCGAGCAAGGGCGACGGGGAGGCACGGGTCCATGAGGACGAGGTGTAGGTGCGGGATGAGGGAGCAAGCGAGAGGAGGGAGGAGCGTGGGGATCCTCTCCCTGGCTTGATGCCGTGTATGTGTGTGGCGGCGGGCAGAGGGAACGAGAGGGATAGGTATCGAGCAGGGGGGTCAGGCTAGGGTTAGAGGCGCAGCTGGGCCTTAGAGGCCGGCCCGGTGGATTTGGTGGGCCGACTTGGCTGCTGGGCTGCAAGCCTGCTCTCTCTCTCTACTCTTAAGCAGAAAAGAATTAGAGAGAAGAAAGACAAAGAGAGGGTTAGGGAAAGGATTTGCGCATGGGGTTAATTTTCCCGGACTCATAAAAATGTGAGGAATTTGACAAAAATAGACTAAGGATTTTTAGAGGAAGTAAAATCCACACCTGTTGGATTTAACTCAAACAAGTTTGAATTTTGAAACCGATTCAAATGAACTCCAAATGGGTTGAAATTATAAGGGGTGACCCTACACACCAGATGTGATTTATGGGCAGATTTGGAACATTTATGGAGAAGTAAAATTGCAACTCAATTTTACTAAAAGGTCGAAAAGGCAGGATAGACGGTTGAGTCGGATAAAAGAAGAGTTGAAGAATAATGCAAATGTGTTATGGGTGATTTCCAGTTAATGGAATGCTTATTATAGCTCCCTAATAATATTGTGAGTATATGTTCTAAAGAGAAATCACCATTGTGAATATCCCTCGATTTAAATGGACCGAAGATCCATACGGTTTATTTAGTTGAGTTTTTAAAAGGGGGTGCAAGATGACATGATGCAATGCACATGATGCAGAGATGAATGCACGAACAAAACAAAATCACACGAAGAAACTCGGAAAACATGGAAGGCATCTGGAGCGCTGGTCTTGGGGCGTTACAACACTCCACCACTACAAGAGGATCTCGTCCCGAGATCTAGGATGGCACCGGAGAGAAATGGAAGAGGAAGAGAAGAGGTAAAACTAAGTTTCTTCTTCGACAAAAGAGTGAAACCAAAGAACCTTGAGAGGTTGAAAAGTTGAAAGAAAGAACACAACGCAGTTGAACACAATTGAGAGCACTACGGTAGAAAACAGAAACAAGGAACACCATGAGAACCTTGGAGGTTGCAAAGCTATGAATGACGAGTACAATGGACAAGAAGGAATTGAAACTACTCAGGTTGAAAGGAAATAAGAATGAATAAGAATGATATTATTTTGGCAGCACTCCGACTGTAAATGGAAGGAATTGAACATTAACTTGAGAAGATGGGATGATACTTGATGAAATCAACAACACACTGCCTCCGGAACTATTGAAAGAATGGCACAAGGGGTAAGAAGGATTTCAGACAGCAATCCGGTTGAAAAGAGTCAAAACTTGATAAGATGAAAGAACTTGAATGAGAACACAACACTCCGGTTAAATGGATAAGCAAGAAAATAACATGAACTTGACAAAACGACGTGATGGGTGAAGAGCACAACATCACACTGCCTCCGAAAGAAATGAAAAAATGGAATGGAATGAACGGAGGAAAACTTGATCTTGAAAGAGAACGCTTACAGGAAAAACGGAGTTGTTGGATTATCAACAACGAAAGGATAAGCTTGTTGTGGGCTTATGGAAAACATCTCAAAATTATGAGGTGACAACCGGCCACTAACGGAAACAATTTCTTGCTTGAGATCAACGAAGAGATGAAAAACCTCTTTCACCAAGAAGGATATGGAGAAAGCTTGGATCATTGATAAGCACCACAAAGAGCAACATTCCTTAGGGAAGGCTTTAGGTGAAATCTATACCAAGATAACTCCAATGGAGGGATTAATGGATTTAAAATACCTCATTCTTGACAACATGTCAATCATGAAACATGAAGGAAACTGTCAAAATGACATAACACCATCTCAAAAGATAAGGTAGAAGGAATTGCACTTCAAAATGCAAGAAGAAGAATACTTGAACTCCTCAGAAAAAAACATGTGTTGAGCACCATGTTTATTTTTGAGTATAGCTTGGCGGATCTTAGCTTCGAGAGAAATCTTGAAGTACAATTGAAGAATAAAAAGAATCCTTGATGAACCACCATGTAGAGCTTCCATGAAGAACTCTGGTAATAAAAGGATGATAAAAAGAAAGGGAAATTGAAAACACAATGTGAAGCCTTGCGATGATTTAGATGAAGCTTTGAAATGATATAACTGAGAAAACTTGGAACTCCGGAAAGAAAGATGAACAAATGAAATCAAGAATTTTGATGAACCTCCGGAATAAGGAATTGAATTTACTCGATGAAACAAGAATAAGAATTACATTATGCTCATCCTTCGCCAATTAAATAGATGGCAAGCAATGGATTTGGCATACTACTTATTCTCGTAGAAAGGATTAAGATAGATATGGCGCAAACTTGGGAAGGTCTTCAACGAACCACCGGTAGGATTGGAAAGAACGAATAAATCTATATGATAACGAAGGAAGAGAACTCTTGAATGAACCACAGTAATAATTGAAAAATAAAGTAGCAAAGGTACAATTCACCGGGAAGAATTGGAAAACGAATGAAGATACTTGAGGGGATTTAGATACAAGAGAACGAAGAGATCATGAACTGATTAGAGGATATTTGGACGATGCACCAGAAGAATGAAAAACAAAGAGGTTGAGCAAACACTGAAAAATAATTTGAAATGGATCTTGGAAAACATCTGACTGATGGGATCCATTCTTACGTCAAACTTGGAAATGAATTTGCAAATGGCTCCTGATAATTAGAAGAGTCGGGTAAGATCCTGGGAAAAGACCTGTGGGTTAGGGCCCACTCAAAAGGAAAACACCGTTGAACGATTGATTGAAAGGGGGATTGCACCGGCTGAATTAAATGACTTGAATGAGATAATAATCTCCAAATAGCTTGAACGGATCTTGAATGAAAAGACGAGCCTTCGGAGATATCTTTAGCACTCCAGAACAAATGAATAGCGAGAAGTGAAAGATTAAGAGGTGCACCGGCATGAGAAAGCATTTGAAACGAGGAAAGGGATATGATCAAACATCGAAAGCTTGAATTGGATCCACCGGAGAAGAAAAATAACGAAGAATGACGAACTTGAAACTCCTGGCCAACTTCATGATAATCAACGGGTAAGAACATTGATTGCAAGGAGTGAAGAGGCTTCACATGAATAAATGGATACTTGATTAACATATATGAGTCCTTGAAGAAAAGGGTGGGGGTGGGGAAAACAAAGACAACTTGGAACGGATGAAACAAACACCGTTGAGAAAAAATTGGAAATGATCTTGCGGATGGGGAGAATGATTGGATCATCCCGAAGAGAAGCGCACAGGTTGGAAAAGAATTAGCATGACGACCACGATGATCAAGAAGGATTAGTATTCACATAGCAATATGAGAACACCGTTTAGGAAAGGTATGGATTCAACACTTGACTTCGAAGCAACTCGAATACCACATATAACACAAAACAAAGGATTTGGCTTGCAGAATAAGCCGGAACAAATACATATGATAGAGATTTAACCAATCCCATATCATGCATCTGTCGGAAAGATATTCTAGGAGCTACTGGAATTCCCACCTATAAACTCCCGAAACTTTCTGGTTATGCAATCTGGTGTTGGGGATACAGGGGAAGCAATATATCTCACCCAAACTAACAATACCTACATCCAGATGTATCCATCCGTCAACGCATAACCAAGAAAACTCCGGAAATCGTGTACCTCAACCTTCGAAAAGCATCGGTTATACGAGTTATGGCAATACTCCCGAACTCCCGCCCCAGTACTGGGTGGCGTCGAGGTTATCGCACCAACAACTACATAAAAGAGATTTCGATGTCGGCAAAACTCAGGTATTCCAGAACTGCAATGATAAAATTATGACGACAACACCTCGGAGCTCAACTCCCCGGGTCACTGCCACATAAAAGACAGGAGGCACCAAGAACAATGTTCTCATCACAAAACCATCGGAACGATTCCAAGATACCCGCGTGATCCTAAAAAAATTAGTGAAATTTGAGGAGAGGAAAGTCAAAACATCTACGTCAGGAGACCTCACCAGAGCAACGAAGGGACTGAGGAGTAAAAAGAATCCTACTCTCCGAAATATATAATCCTAAGACTCAAAACATTTTTGTTCTAGACTCAACAACGTCAGCGATCAATCAAGCAGGGGGCTCCTAAGTCAGGGATGGCTCTGATTACCAACTTGTAACACCCACGATGCGGTTATATCTCCCACGTGTCGAAGCACGACTTAGAGGCATAACCGCATTGTGGTTTTGTCGCAAGAAGGGTCATCTTCACACAATCCCATGTAATGAACAAGAATGGGATAAAGAGTTGGCTTACAATCGCCACTTCACAAAATGAACATAAAATAAATCATACATCATTCAGAGTACACACACATAAAGAAGATAACCCAACTGCTAGATCCCCGATCATCCCAACTGGGCTCCACTACTGATCAACATGAAACCAAACATAGCAATGACCAAGATCTTTGTTGAACTCCCATCTGAGCTCGGTTGCATCACCTGCACTGGTATCATCGGCACCTGCAATTGTTGTGATAGTATCTAGTGAGTCACGAGGACTCAGCAATCTCAAACCCCGCGAGATCAAGAATATTTAAGCTTATGGGTAGGAAGTGGTAATGAAGTGGAGTTGTAGCAAGCACTAAACAAATATGGTGGCTAACATACGCAAATAAGAGCGAGGAGAGAAGCAACGGAACGTTCGTGAAGCTAGCAATGATCAAGAATTGATCCTGAACTCCTACTTACGTCAAACATAACCCAAAAACCGTGTTCACTTCCCTGACTCCGCCAAAATGAGACCATCACGGCTACACACGCGGTTGATGCGTTTTAATTCGGATCTGGTGTCAAGTTCTCTACAACTGGACATTAACAAATTCCCATCTGCCACATAACCGCGGGCACGGCTTTCGAAAGTTTATACCCTGCAGGGGTGTTCCAACTTAGCCCATCACAAGCTCTCACGGTCAACGAAGGATATTCCTTCTCCCAGGAATACGCGATCAGACTCGGAATCCTGGTTTACAAGACATTTCGACAATGGTAAAACAAGACCAGCAAAGCCGCCCGATGTGCCGACAAATCCCGATAGGAGCTGCACATATCTCGTTCTCAGGGCACAGCGGATAGGTCAGCCTACGAGTAAAACCAGCCCTCGAGTTGCCCCGTGGTGGCCCCGCAGTCTGCCTGTTTCGGACCAACACTCGAAGGAGCACTGGCCCGGGGGGTTAAAATAAAGATGACCCTTGAGTCTGCAGAACCCAAGGGAAAAAGGCTTAGGTGGCAAATGTTAAAACCAAGGTTGGGCCTTGCTGGAGGAGTTTTATTCAAAGCGAACTGTCAAGGGGGTCCCATAAATCACCCAACCGTGTAAGGAACGCAAAATCAAGGAACATAACACCGGTATGACAGAAACTAGGGCGGAAAGAGTGGAACAAAACACCAGCCATAAGGCCGAGTCTTCCACCCTTTACCAAGTATATAGATGCGTTAATTAAATAAGAGATATTGTGACATCCCAACAAAATCCTGTCCATCATGGAGCAATCTTCAACTTCACCTGCAACTAACAACGCTATAAGAAGGGCTGAGCAAAGCGGTAACATAGCCAAACAACGGTTTGCTAGGGAGGGTGAAAAGGTTAGAGGCTGACATGGCAACTTGGGAGGCATGGTAAACAAGTGATAGGTAGCGCAGCATAGCGATAGAACGGAGTAACTAGCAAGCAAAGATAGAAGTGATATCGAGGGTAATAGTCATCTTGCCTGAGATCCCGCAAGGAAGAAGAGTCCATGAAGAAGACAAACGAACGTAGTCGAACGAATCCTAACAACTCCGGAACGAAACCGAAGCTAAGAGAAGCAAACCGGAAAGAAGCAAACAACATGGTAAACACACAAGCATAAACATGTCATGATGCACAAACAAGTATGATGCATGTCCGGTTTAAAGAGGCATGGCATGGCAAAGTGCAACAAACAATACTACAAGTTAAGTGGAGCTCAATATGCAACGAGTTGCATATTGACGAAACACCACATTCAAATATTTAGTTCTCTCTCATTTAGACTAACCAACAATATTAAATGTTGTCAAACATGGCAAGAGGTGAAACATAATTGAACTAACTATTTAGGCAAGTTTAAATGAGGCCGGAAACATCAAACAACAATTCCGGAAAATCCCCATATTTCATTTGGCAATTTAATGCAAACACAATTTTAACCATTTAAATGTTGTTAACATGATGCGGATGACATAACCAAGGTTTATGCAATTTTATGAAAATGTTGACATGATCATGTTATGAAGCATTTGGTCACCATGGCGGAACGAAAAGGGTGCCACGGCGGCAAAATGAAAATGGTGCCACGGCAACATTTGGGTCCCGGTAACTCGATTGAGATACCGATGCAAGAGAGAAGTGTGCGGATGAGTGTGTCATGCAAAAGGTGGTGGGGTGATCCCGGTTACCGGGTTCCCATGGTTCGATGGCATGGCAAAACGAGGAGGAACGTGCAAGGATCAATTCGGGGCACGGTGCAAACACGGGCATCTCATACATCACTCATGCATTCGTTCCACGTGTGGTCATCTCGGAGTTATACCTTCGAAGCGTGCATTTCGGGCAGTTCAAAAACGTCGAGGGAAGTAGTCATTCACGGGTCATAGGGGAAGTAGTCGTACACGTTTCGTAGTTGTACATGTTGGCGGTAGTGGAAGTAGTGGTACACGGCGACGGTAGTGGTACATCTTGTAGTGGAACTTGGGCGTAGTGGTACATGTTTCATAGAGGAACTTGACGTCCATGGAGTCGACGATGGTGGAACTTGACGCATCATCGTGTGTAGTCGTACTCGGTTTCCTCGAGACATCGGTCGTAATTGTGGTACTTGGGGTGCATCAACTGGTGGCCAACAGGGTACAGGAGGCAGAGAAGACTCTTGCGATCTTTCGGTCAACATGAACAAGAGGCTGACCTGTGGACCTGGCATTTGACTGAATCGAGTCCACGAGGACAAGCGGGCGAGCTGCTACTACTGTTCGAGGCGAAGCATGGGCGCGGTTCAGGCAAAACGGAGGCAGCAGCGGTGAAGCTTGGGGCTGGCGACGAAGATCCGGGCGAGGACGGGGTTCTCTGGCGAGGTGGCGATGGACTTGGGTTGCAGGAGCATCGAGGCTTTAGCGATGAGTTGCTGCTGCTCGATGCAGCCATGGGATGCACAGGACGTCGGGAAGACAGGGAGGAGAGCCCGGGTGCAGAGGTCGTTGGAGCTTGGCACGGATCCGGACGGCGAGGTCAGCTCGCGTTGGGGAGGCGAGGTAGCAGGCCGGCGGCGGGGCTTGGCGCAGGGGAGGTCGAGGTCGCCGGCAGTAGAGGATGTGACGCGGCCGGGCTTCGGCCATCGATAGCTCTGGCGACCGAGACGGTTGATGGAAGAGGCGGACGACGGGTCGGGGATGAGGCCGGACGTGAGGACGAGGCGGAGGAGGAGCTGCAAGGGAGCAGCTGGAGATGGTGGTGGCGGCGCCATGGCTGCGAAGCTCGAGCAAGGGCGACGGGGAGGCACGGGTCCATGAGGACGAGGTGTAGGTGCGGGATGAGGGATCAAGCGAGAGGAGGGAAGAGCGTGGGGATCCTCTCCCTGGCTCGATGCGGTGTATTTGTGTGGCGGCAGGCAGAGGGAACGAGAGGGATAGGTATCGAGCAGGGGGGTCGGGCTAGGGTTAGAGGCGCAGCTGGGCCCTAGAGGCTGGCCCGGTGGATTTGGTGGGCCGACTTGGCTGCTGGGCTGCAAGCCTGCTCTCTCTCTACTCTTAAGCAGAAAAGAATTAGAGAGAAGAAAGAGAAAGAGAGGGTTAGGGAAAGGACTTGCGCATGGGTTAATTTTCCCGGACTCATAAAAATGTGAGGAATTTGACAAAAATAGACTGAGGATTTTTAGAGGAAGTAAAATCCACACCTGTTGAATTTAACTCAAACAAGTTTGAATTTCGAAACCCATTCGAATGAACTCCAAATGGGTTGAAATTATAAGGGGTGACCCTACACACCAGATGTGATTTATGGGCAGATTTGGAACATTTATGGAGAAGTAAAATTGCAACTCAATTTTACTAAAAGGTCGAAAAGGCAGGATAGAAGATTGAGTCGGATAAAAGAAGAGTTGAAGAATAATGCAAATGTGTTATGGGTGATTTCCAGTTAATGGAATGCTTATTATAGCTCCCTAATAATATTGGGAGTATATGTTCTAAAGAGAAATCACCATTGTGAATATCCCTCGATTTAAATGGACCGAAGATCCATATGGTTTATTTAGTTGAGTTTTTAAAATGGGGTGCAAGATGACATGATGCAATGCACATGATGTAGAGATGAATGCACGAACAAAACAAAATCACATGAAGAAACTCGGAAAACATGGAAGGCATCTAGAGCACCAGTCTTGGGGCGTTACATTTGGCCTACTAGATTGATCTTTCTTGCAATGGGAGAAGTGCTTAGCTTTGGGTTCAATCTTGCGGCGTCCTTTCCCAGTGACAGCAGGGGCAGCAAGGCACGTATTGTATTTTTGCCATCGAGGATAAAAAGATGGGGTTTATATCATATTGCATGAGTTTATCCCTCTACATCATGTCATCTTTCTTAATGTGTTACTCTGTTCTATATGAACTTAATACTATAGATGCATGCTGGATAGCGGTCGATGTGTGGAGTAATAGTAGTAGATGCAGGCAGGAGTTGGTCTACTTGTCACGGACGTGATGCCCATATACATGATCATGCCTAGATAATCTCATAATTATTCGCTTTTCTATCAATTGCTCGACAGTAATTTGTTCACCCACTGTAGTACTTATGCTATCTTGAGAGAAACCACTAGTGAAACCTATGGCCCCCGGGTCTATCTTTTATCATATAAGCTTTCAATCTACTTTTATTTGCATCTTTACTTTTCCAATCTATATCATAAAATACCAAAAATATATTTATCTTATCATATTATCTCTATCAGTCACTTTCGCAAGTGGCCGTGAAGGGATTGACAACCCCTTTATTGTGTTGGTTGCCAGTTCTTTGTTTCTTTGTGTAGGTGTGTGGGACTTTTGAGGAGCCTCCTATTGGATTGATACCTTGGTTCTCAAAAACTGAGGGAAATACTTACGCTACTATTGCTGCATCACCCTTTCCTCTTCAAGGAAAACCAACGCAAGCTCAAGATGTAGCAAGAAGGATTTTTGGCGCTGTTTGTGGGGAGGTCTTCGCTCAAGTCAAGACATATCAAGTACCCATCACAAATTCATCTCCCTCGCGTTACATTATTTGCGATTTGCCTCTCGTTTTCCTCTCCCCCACTTCACCCTTGCCGTTGTATTCACCCTTCTTCCGTTCGTCTTTTCGTTTACCTTAATCTCTTACTTGGCTCGTTTGCTCGTTTGGTTGGAATAATTGTGTATTTATTACTAAAAAAAGAAGCTAAGATCTATGGATCCTCATCCACTTGCTAATTTTTTTAAGAGATCCAATTATGATGAACCAATTGCTAGTGAGTTTTGTGCACTAGATTGTCTTTATGAAGTTTTGCTTGAAATCCGTGAATCTGAAAATTGTGATGAAATACTTTATGAAGTGATTCATGATAGATCTTTGAATAAAAAGCATGACTGCAATGATTTTACTATAAATTATCTTGATGTCAATTGTGCTAATAATATGCAAAACCCTAAGCTTGGGGATGCTAGTTTTGCTATGTCTACTACTTGTTGCAATGATCATGATTGGGGTGATTCTTCTTATGATCTTGAAAGTTTATTTAAGCCCCATGATGAATATGAGATTGATAATATTGTTTGCAATAATATTTAAAGTGGGTTTGGAAGAGTTTCAACTTTAGATCCCACATATTTGGAGAATGTTCAATCTTATGGTATATTTGATAAAAGTGGGTTTGGAAAGGTCATGACTTTAGTTAATGTTAATCCCACTATGTTGGAAGAGAGTCAACTTAGCATGCATGTGGATCGTGTTAAGAATATGTTATGTGATAGATATTTTGTTGAATTTGCCTATGATCCTACATATAATTAGTATGAGAGAGGAAAATATGGTTGTAGAAATTTTTATCTTACTAAATTACCTCTCGTCATGTTGACATTGCTATCGTCTCTTTCTTATTCCTTGCATATGCTAGTTTTTGTTTGCCTTGCAAATTTGTTTGATTATAATATGCCTATGCATAGGAAGTATGTTAGACTTAGATGTGTTTGTCACGTGTTTCATGATGCTCTCTTTGCGCTTCAATTCTTGTCTTTCATGTGAGCATCATTAAAATTATCAATGCCTAGCTAAAAGGCTTTAAAGAAAAGCGCTCGTTGGGAGACAACCCAATATTTTTCCTTGTTGTTATTCAATAAATTTTGCATCTACCTTCTGTTTAGATGTGTTTTTATGCTTTAATTAGTGTTCGTGCTAAGTAGAACCTATAGGATAACCTATGGTAATAGTTAATTTGATTCTGCTGAAAAACAGAAACTTTGCACGCACAAAAATAATTTTAGTAATTCACAGAAACGTGATTTTTCGTTGATCCTTTTTGCTGTAGATCAATATACAAATTACCCAGGACTTCCTATTTTGGTAGGATTTTTAGAGTTCCATAAGTATTCGGTAGTTACAGATTGCTACAGACTGTTCTGTTTTTGACAGATTCTGTTTTTCGTGTGTTGTTTGCTTATTTTGATGCATCTATGGCTTGTATGTAGGGTATGAACCATAGAGAAGTTGGAATACAGTAGGTTTAACACCAATATAAATAAAGAATGAGTTCATTACAGTACCATATGTGGTGATTTTTCTTTCTTGCACTAACGGAGCTTATGAGATTTCCTGTTGAGTTTTGTGTTGTGAAGTTTTCAACTTTTGGGTAAAGATATGATGGACTATGGAATAAGGAGTGGCAAGAGCCTAAGCTTGGGGATGCCCATGGCACCCCAAGACATTCAAGGATAACCAAAAGCCTAAGCTTGGGGATGCCCCGGAAGGCATCCCCTCTTTCGTCTTCGTCTATCGGTAACTTTACTTGGAGCTATATTTTTATTTGCCACATGATATGTGTTTTGCTTGTAGCGTCTTGTATGATATTGATCATTGATTTTTAGTTTTCCACGATCATCCTTGCTGTAAACACCCTTTGGGAGAAGCCCACTTGATTAGAATTTATTAGAACACTCTATGTGCTTCACTTATATCTTTTGAGCTAGATAGTTTTGCTCTAGTACTTCACTTATATCTTTTAGAGCACGGCGGTGGCTTAATTTTGAAGAAATTGTTGATATCTCATGCTTCACTTATATTATTTTGAGAGTATTTTAGAACAGCATGTTATTTTCTATGGTTATAAATTTGGTCCTAGAATGATGAGCATCCAAGTTGGGTATAATAAAAACTATCATAGAAAGTGCATTAAACACTAGGATCAATTTGATGCTTGATAATTGTTTTGAGATATAAAGGTGGTAATGTTAGAGTCATGCTAGTTGGGTAATTATGAAATTGAGAAATACTTGTGTTGAAGTTGGCAAGTCCCGTAGCATGCATGTATGGTAAAAGTTGTGTGACAAATTTGTTGCATGAGGTGCTCTTTTAATTGTCTTCCTTATGAGTGGAGGTCGGGATTGCGCGATGGTTAACTCCTGCCAACTCTTCCCCTAGGAGCATGCGTAGTAGTACTTTGCTTCGAGGGCAAGTAGACTTTTGCAATAAGTATATGAGTTTTATGACTAATGTGAGTCCATGGATATATGCACACTCACCCTTCCACTTTGCTAGCCTCTATTATGCTGGCGCATCTTTCGCCAGTATCATGCACCCATTATTTACCTTCCTCAAAACAGCCACCATACCTACCTATTATGGCATTTCCATAGCCATTCTGAGTTATATTGCCATGCAATTTTCCACCGTTCCGTTTATTATGACACGTTCCATCATTGTCATATTGCTCTTTGCATGATCATGTAGTTGACATTGTATTTGTGACAAGGCCACCTTCATAATTTTTCATACATGTCACTCTTGATTCATTGCATATCCTGGTACGCCGCCGGAGGCATTCATATAGAGTCATATTTTGTTCTAAGTGTTGAGTTGTAATTCTTGAGTTGTAAATCAATAAAAGTGTGATGATCTTCATTATTAGAGCATTGTCCCAAGTGAGGAAAGGATGATGAAGACTAGGATTCCCCCACAAGTTGGGATGAGGCTTCGGACTTTTAAAAAAAAAGAGGCCAAAGAGCCCACCAAATAAAAAAGAGAGGCCAAAGAGCCCACCAAATAAAAAAAGTAAAAAAATGAAGGAAAAAGAGAGAAGGAACAATGCTACTATCTCTTTTCCACACTTGTGCTTCAAAGTAGCACCATGATCTTCATGATAGAGAGTCTCCTGTGTTGTCACTTTCATATACTAGTGGGAATTTTTCATTATAGAACTTGGCTTGTATATTCGAATGATGGGCTTCCTCAAAATGCCCTAGGTCTTCGTGAGCAAGTGAGTTGGATGCACACTGATACGTCTCCAACGTATCTATAATTTTTGATTGTTCCATGCTATTATATTACCCCTTTTGGATATTTATGGGCTTTATTTTACACATTTATATCATTTTTGGGACTAACCTACTAACCGGAGGCCCAGCCCGTATTGCAGTATTTTTTGCCTATTTCAGTATTTCGAAGAAAAGGAATATCGAACGGAGTCCAAACGGAATGAAACCTTCGGGAGCGTGATTTTTGGAACGAACGTGATCCGGAGAACTTGGAGTGCAAGTCAAGAAGGTTGCGAGACGGCCAGGAGACAGGAGGGCGCACCCACCCCCTCTAGGCACGCCCCTATCTCCTGGGCCCCACAGGCGGCCACCGACGTACTTCTTCCTCCTATATATACCTACGTACCCCGAAAACATCCAAGGAGCCAACGAAACACAATTTCCACCGCCGTAACCTTCTGTATCCGTGAGATCCCATCTTGGAGCCTTCGTCGGTGCTCCGCCGAAGGGGGAATCGACCATGGAGGGCTTCTACATCAACACCATTACCCCTCCGATGAGTTGTGAGTAGTTTACCATAGACCTTTGGGTCCATAGTTATTAGCTAGATGGCTTCTTCTCTCTTTTTGGATCTCAATACAATGTTCTCCCCCTCTCTTGTGGAGATCTATTCGATGCAAACTCTTTTTGCGGTGTGTTTGACGAGATCCGATGAATTGTGGGTTTATGATCAAGTTTATCTATGACAAATATTTGAATCTCCTATGGATTCTTTTATGTATGATTGAGTTATCTTTGCAAGTCTCTTCGAATTATTAATTTGGTTTGGCCTACTAGATTGATCTTTCTTGCCATGGGAGAAGTGCTTAGCTTTGGGTTCAATCTTGCGGTGTCCTTGCCCAGTGACAGCAGGGGCAGCAAGGCACGTATTGTATTGTTGCCATCGAGGATAAAAAGATGGGGTTTATGTCATATTGCATGAGTTTATCCCTCTACATTATGTCATCTTTCTTAATGTGTTACTCTGTTCTTATGAACTTAATACTCTAGATGCAGGCAGGAGTCGGTCGATGTGTGGAGTAATAGTAGTAGATGCAGGCAGGAGTCGGTCTACTTGTCACGAACGTGATGCCTATATACATGATCATGCCTAGATAATCTCATAATTATTCGCTTTTCTATCAATTGCTCGGCAGTAATTTGTTCACCCACCGTAATACTTATGCTATCTTGAGAGAAGCCTCTAGTGAAACCTATGGCCCCCGGGTCTATCTTTTATCATATAAGCTTTCAATCTACTTTTTATTTGCATCTTTACTTTTTGCACCTATATTATAAAATACCAAAAATATATTTATCTTATCATACTATCTCTATCAGATCTCACTTTCGCAAATGGCCGTGAAGGGATTGACAACCCCTTTATTGCGTTGGTTGCAAGTTCTTTGTTTGTTTGTGTAGGTGCGTGGGACTTTTGAGGGGCCTCCTACTGGATTGATACCTTGGTTCTCAAATATTGAGGGAAATACTTACGCTACTATTGCTGCATCACCCTTTCCTCTTCAAGGAAAACCAACGCAAGCTCAAGACGTAGCAAGAAGGATTTCTGGCGCCGTTGCCGGGGAGGTCTTCGCTCAAGTCAATACTTACCAAGTACCCATCACAAACTCATCTCCCTCACATTTACATTATTTGCCATTTGCCTCTCGTTTTCCTCTCCCCCACTTCACCCTTGCCGTTTTATTTGCCTTCTCTTTCCCAATCTCTCTCTCTCTTTTCCGCTTGCCTTTTTCTGTTTGCTTATGTGTTGGATTACTTGTTGCCATGGTGCAAGATAATACCAAATTGTGTGATTTCTCCAATACCAATAATAATGATTTCCTTAGTACTCCGATTGCTCCTCTTAATGATGTTGAGTCTTGTGAAATCAATATTGCTTTGCTGAATCTTGTTATGAAAAGATCAATTCGCCGGCCTTCCTAGTGAAGATGTCGCTACTCATCTAAACAACTTTGTTGATTTGTGTGATATGCAAAAGAAGAAAGATACGGATAACGATATTTTTAAATTGAAGTTATTTCCTTTTCACTTAGAGATCATGCTAAAGTTTGGTTTTCGTCTTTGCCTAAAAATAGTATTGATTCTTGGAACAAGTGCAAAGATGTTTTTATCTCTAAGTATTTTGCTCCCGCTAAGATTATCACTCTTAGGAACGATATTATGAATTTTAAACAACTTGATCATGAGCATGTTGCCCAATCTTGGGAAAGAATGAAATTGATGATTCTTAATTGCCCTACTTATGGTTTGAATTTATGGATGATCATACAAAAATGTTATGCCGGTTTGAACTTTGCTTCTAGAAATCTTTTAGATTCGGCCGCAGGAGGCACGTTTATGGAAATCACGTTAGGAGATGCTACAAAACTTCTTGATAATATTATGGCTAATTATTCTCAATGGCACACCGAAAGATCTTCTAGTAAAAAAGTGCATGTTGTAGAAGAAATCAATGTTTTGAGTGGGAAGATGGATGAACTTATGAAGATGTTTGCTACTAAAAATACTCCTCTTGATCCCAATGATATGCCTTTGTCTACTTTGATTAAGAATAATAATGAATCTAAGGATGTGAATTTTGTTGGTAGGAATAGTTTTGGAAACAATGCTTATAGAGGAAACTTTAATTCTAGACCGTTCCCTAGCAATTCCTCTAATAATTATGGAAATTCCTACAATAATTCTTATGGTAATTTTAATAAGATGCCCTCTGATTTTGAGAATAGTGTGAAAGAATTTATGATTTCTCAAAAGAATTTTAACGCCTTGCTTGAAGAAAAATTGCTCAAAGTTGATGATTTGGCTAGGAACGTTGATAGACTTTCGCTTGATGTTGATTCTCTTAAACTTAGATCTTCTCCTCCTAAGCATTATATCAATGAGTCTCTCAAAGCAATGAGAATTTCCATTGATGAGTGCAAGGAAAGAACCGATAGATTGCGTGCTAAGAAAGATTGCTTTGTAAAGGCGTGTTCTTCTAGTTTCCATGAAAATAATGATGAAGATCTCAAAGTTATTGATGTGTATCCTATTAGATCTTTGTTTTGCAATAGGAATCTTGATAATAATGGGACTGGAGATGAGTCAACTTTAGTTAGAAGGCGTCCCAAGAATTCGGAGTTTTTAGATCTTGATGCTAAAATTGGTAAAAGTGGGATTGGAGAGGTCATGACTTTAAATAGTATTGAACCCACTATCTCAGATTTCATGGAATTTGATTATGATAATTGTTCTTTAGAAGGTTGTATTTCCTTGTTGCAATCCGTCGTTAATTCTCCTCATGCTTATAGTCAAAATAAAGCTTTTACCAAACATATCGTTGATGCCTTGATGCAATCTTATGACGAAAAACTTAATTTGGAAGTTTCTATACCTAGAAAACTTAATGATGAGTGGGAACCTACTATAAAGATTAGAATTAAAGATCATGAGTGTTTTGCTTTGTGTGATTTGGGTGCTAGTGTTTCCATGATTCCGAAAACTTTATGTGATATTCTATGTATCCATGATCTTGATGATTGCTCTTTAAATTTGCACCTTGCGGATTTTACCATTAAAAATCCAATGGGAAGGATCAATGATGTTCCCATTGTTGCAAATATAAATTTGGTGCCCATAGATTTTATCGTTCTTGATATTGATTGCAATCTTTCTTGCCCTATTATTCTTGGTAGACCTTTCCTTAGAACGATTGGCGCGATTATTGATATGAAGGAAGGGAATATTAGATTCCAATTCCCATTAAGGAAAGGCATGGAGCACTTTCCAAGAAAGAAAGTTAAATTACCTTATGAATCTATCATGTGAGCTAATTATGAATTGAGTGCCAAAGATGGCACTACTTAGATCTATCTTCGCTTTTATACCTAGTTAGGGGCGTTAAACGATAGCGCTAGTTGGGAGGCAACCCAATTTTATTTGTGTTTTTTGTTTTTTGTTCCTGTTTAGTAATAAATTTTGCATCTGTCTCTGTTTAGATGTGTTTTTATCTTTTAATTAGTGTTTGTGCCAAATAGAACCTATAGGATAACCTATGATGATAGTTAATTTGATTCTGCTGAAAAACAGAAACTTTGCACGCATGAAATTAGTTTTGGTAAATCACAGAAACGTGCTTTTGCGTTGATTCTTTTTTCTGCTGATCAATAGATAAATTGTCCAGGACTTCCTATTTTTCGGACTTTTAAAGTTCCAGAAGTTTGCTTTAGTTACAGATTTCTACAGACTATTCTGTTTTTGACAGATTCTGTTTTTCGTGTGTTGTTTGCTTATTTTGATGCATCTATGACTAATAAAATAGTTTATGAACCATAGAGAAGTTGGAATAAAGTAGGTTTAACACCAAAATAAATAAAGAATGAGTTCATTACAGTACCTTATGTGGTGGTTTTGTTTTCTATCACTAACGGAGCTTATAAGATTTCCTGTTGAGTTTTGTGTTGTGAAGTTTTCAAGTTTTGGGTAAAGCTTTGATGGACTATGGAATAAGGCGTGGCAAGAGCCTAAGCTTGGGGATGCCCAAGGCACCCCAAGATATTCAAGAATAGCCAAAAGCCTAAGCTTGGGGATGCCCCGGGAAGGCATCCCCTTTTCGTCTTCGTTCATTGGTAACTTTCACTACAAAAAAAAGACACATCTGTGACATTTTGGGCCGAACAATTTTTTTTCTGTCATACATATGACACTTCCATGACGATAATTGTGACAAAAACCCGGTATCATCATAGATGTGGTGGGCTCCTACTTCTATGACAAAAAATCATGGCAAAAAATGGGCTTTTCATCCTGGGCGGGCCGGAGACGCGGCTGCATGACATTCTTTGGGCCGTCCATGACGGAAAAACCGTGGTAGAAGCGAGGGGGAGGAAAATTTCGGGGAGTTCCTCGTTATGGTGGGAGGTCGGGGGCCGAGTGATGTGCGTTTCTCTCATACAGGTATGCGCGTGTGTGCGAGGCGTTGGCTCTAATTGAACTCGAGCGAGGCGTTGGGCTCTAACTGAACCCGAGCGATTGCACTACAGGCTACGCGTTACTGAACCCGATCGAACGATTCCTTCGCTACAGCTGCTAACTGAAGCCGATACATTGGATGAAAAGTGAGCGTTGCGGGGCGGGGGGTGGATGAACAGCGAGCGGTGGTGTTGCGTCTAGATGAACATGACCCCGTGGTGTGGAGGGCTGGATGAACAATAGACGGTGGAGGGGTGCCCGTGGAGGGGTGGTTGAACAGGCCCCCGTGGTGTGGAGGGCTGGATGAACAGTAGATGGTGGAGGGGTGGTTGAACAGTAGCCGGTGGAGTAGGACGCGGTGGAGGCTGGATGAACAGGAGCCCGTGGAGGCTGGAGGAGGTCGACGGTAGCCCGTGGAGGCTGGAGGAGGTCGACGGTGGAGATGAACAGTATCCCGTGGAGTCCTGTTTTGCGGTACGCCACACCCCTCCAGATGAATAGGACCCTTGTTTCAACCGTAGCGCTCCAACACAAGTCCGTTTCGTCCATTTTGCGGTACGTTTCGACCGTAGGAGGTCCGTTTCCTCCGTTTTGCGGTACACCAGACCCCTCCTGATCAACAGGACCCCCGTTTCAACCATAGGAGGTCTGTTTCCTCCGTTCTGCGGTACGCCACACCCCTCTCGATCAACAGGACCCCCGTTTCGACCGTAGGAGGTCCATTTCCTCCGTGTGCGGTACGACAGGCCTCGTTTCCATCGCCTGTTCCGTCCAAGCCCTCCCGATGAACACGACCACGCATTCCGTTCCGACCCAGCCGGTTGGGTGCCACACGTTCCGTTGCCTCCCGATGAACACGACGCATTCTGTTGCCTCCCCATGAACACGACGCATTCCGCTGCCTCCCCATGAACACGACGCATTTTGTTGCCTCCCCATGAACACAACGCATTCCGTTGCCTCCCCATGAACACGAGCCCTCGCCGTACATATGCGCGAGTAGGCGTTCGAGACCCCGCCCGTATGTACACATACGTGGCCATATTTTCTTTCTTGCACCCTGGCTGATGTACGTACATGTACATGCTACGTGCGCGCCTCTACTACGACACGTGCGCGCTTCTACATCCACCAGTATATATGTACGTACACATTCGCGACCAGAATGACAATGCTACGTATGCTTCAACCAGGTGGGTCCCGAGTGCCAGGCACTTCCTTGCATGCGAAGATGTAGCTGGTGGGTCCTAGCAGTCAGGGGGGCGAATCGTTTTTTTTCGGACGCACTTCCTTGCATGCAAAGATGTAGCTGGTGGGTCCCAGAAGTCAGG
Source organism: Triticum dicoccoides (assembly GCF_002162155.2). Taxonomy (NCBI): domain Eukaryota; kingdom Viridiplantae; phylum Streptophyta; class Magnoliopsida; order Poales; family Poaceae; genus Triticum; species Triticum dicoccoides. The sequence continues at coordinate 449,490,337 of NC_041391.1, read as the reverse complement.
GGGAAATGTTCTTTTTGCAAAATACGATGGCCCGTCCTGTGGGTCCCCGCTGTCAGGTGGAGGAATAATTATTTTCCGCGTAATACGGAGGCACTTCCTTGCTGCGGCCATGGATCCAGCTGTCAGCCTCTCCACGTACAGTCCACGTCCGATGGAAGTCATTCCTTGATCACGTTGACCACGCCGCGCCGAGAGCACCAGGGTGGTGGATGACGGCGAGGCCTAGGAAGTGACGACGGGGAGCCGGGGAAGACGCGGCAGTGGAAGCCCGCGCGGAGAGGAGTATGAGGGTTCACTGGTTTGGCTGCGGTGTGAGGCTGTCGTCGCCACAGGGCCTGGCCAGCGGTGGGAATAGTAGGGGGCGGTGAGGCCTCCGCGGCAACACATTTGGCCATGGGAGGCAGGAGCATGCAGCACGATCGGTGCTGCTTTGGGCAGCTGGAGCAAGAAGACCAGAGGTTGAAGAAGCACTACGGCCGTTGGATGGACATCGTACGGTCACTAGAGCTAGAATCGTTTATATTACTAAGTTGACAAAGCCCTCTGTCCCCGTCGACTTAGTAGGCCCACAAGTCAGCCTCCCACCAAGGTGGGTCCCAGCTAGCAGGGGGTATTCATTTATTTGTGCGTAATAAGGAGGCACTTCTGGTGGGTCCGAGCTGACAGCAGGGGGAACGTTTTTTCGCGAAATACGATGGTCCGTCGGGTGGGTCCCAGCAGTCAGGGGCAAATGTTTTTTTCACGAAATACTGGTGGCCCGTCTGGTGGGTCCCTGCTGTCAGGTGGAGGAATAATTATTTTCCGCGTAATAATGAGGCACTTCCTTGCGGCTGCCGTGGACCCAGCTGTCAGCCTCTCCACGTACAGTATTTTTCCGATGGAATTCGGTCGTTGACCACATTGACCACGCCGTGCCGAGAGCACCACGGTGGTGGACGATGGCGAGGCCTAGGAAGGGGACAACGTGGAGCTGGGGAAGACGTGGCAGTGGATGCCCACGAGGAGAGGAGTACGAGGGTTCACTGGTTCAGTTGCGCTGCCATCGCCGCAAAATAACAGGGGGTGTGGGTGAGTGGAGTGGAGGGATGGCCTGGCCAGCGGTGGGAGTAGTATGAGGGCGGTGAGGCCTCCGCGGTAGCACAACCGGCCACGGGAGGTAGGAGCAGGCGGCACGACTGGCGCTGCTTTGGGCGGCTGGAGCAAGAAGACCGGAGGTTGAAGAAGCACTACGGTCGTTGGATGGACATCGTACGGTCAGTCGAGCTAGAATCGTGCATATTGACTAAGTTGACAAAGCCTTTCGTCCCCTCAACTTAGTAGGCCCACTATACTGGGTCCCAGCTAGCAGGGGGAGTATTCTTTTTTTGTGCTTAATAAGGAGGCACTTCCTTGCGTGCGAAGATGTAGCTGGTGGGTCCGAGCTGTCAGCGGTGGTAACGTTTTTTCACGAAATACAGAGGCCCTTTCGGTGGGTCCCAGATGTCAGGTGGAGGAATCATTATTTTGCGCGTTATAAGGAGGCATTTCCTTGCGTGCAGCCGTTAACCCAGCTATCAGCCTCTCCACGTACAATCCACTTCAGATGCATGTCGGTCGTTGACCACATTGACCACGCCACGCCGAGAGCACCAGGGCGGTGGACGACGGCGAGGCCTAGGAAGGGAACGACACGGAGGCAGGGAAGACTCGGCAGTTGTTTCCCATGCGGAGGGGAGTATGATTGTACGAGAGTTTACTGGTTTGTCTGGCGTCGCCGGAGAATAACAGCAGAAGTGGGTGAGTAGAGGGATGGATAGGCCAGCGATGGGAGTACGGTGGGGCGGTGAGGCCTGCGCGGTAGCACAGCCGGCCGCGGGGAGGAGGGAGCAGGCAGTCCCGCCGGCGCTTGTTTGAGCGGCTGGAGCAGGAAGAGCAGAGATTGAAGAAGCACGAAGGCTGTTGGATGGACATCCAACAGTATACAGGCCATCTGTGGAAAGCCTCAAATATGTGGAAAACAGCATACAACCCATCTGCCATTATTTCAAATAATTTACAGCCCATTTGCTAATTCTTACGGGTTTTTTTGGAGCCCATATTCTTTTTGTTAGCATTACAGCCCATATTTTGGCCACGGTTAAAAAATTATACGAAATTTTGCATATGTCGGTGCGGTCTGAACTGTTTTTAATCCTGAAATTTCGAGTCACATTCAGACAGATTTTAAAAATAAATGTATATCAATATAAAATCCAATAAATTGTCCACGCATAAAAATCAATGCAATTTAAAATCATGAAATGAAAAAAAGATATTTGAAACTAATTGCCGGTTTGATGTGTTTTAAAAATGTACAACCCATTTCTCATTACTGATAGGCCATTTTCTCGGCCAGCCAAATGAAGCTCTCCTCGTCTTGAAAGATTTGCAGCCCAACACGCCTGATAAAGCGACTTACTTGACAAATCACAAAAAAATTGGGCTAGCCATTTTCAGAAAGAAAAAAAAACTACTGGGCTGGTCTGTGGTAAATATAAAAGAAAAGGTTGTCTAGACAGGCCAGAGTGTCCCGCACAGCCCAGTTGGCACCCTACTTCCGTCTCAAAAACAAATTAGATAAATGCCACTCCAATTATGGCAATTCATAAAAATGCCACTGCAATTGCCAAACTTTGAAAAATGCCACTGCAATTTTTGCAAACTTTGAAAAACGCCACTGCAGTTTGCAAACTTTGAAAAACGCCACTCCAGACTTCGAAAAATGCCACTAGAAATGGCATTTTTTTAAAGTTTGGAAATTGCAGTGGCATTTCTCGGATACACCAGATTTGGAGTGGCATTTATCAAATTAACCCAAAACAAAAATAACTGGGCGAGCTGCTGGGTCCATGGTGTCAGCCGCTTGTTGTGCAATTCTCTCGTTTATTGACTATGTTGACAATGGCATGGGACCCAGATGTCAGAAATCCACTAGGAGGAGCCATTTTTTTTATTGGCTTGAAATAAGGAGGCACTTGCTTGCGTACTACCATGAACTTGGCGGGTCCCTGCTGTCATCCTCTCCACGTACAATCATCTCCTGATTGTGTACGCGTCAACTTGCTAGGCCCACAAGTCAGCCTCTAAACCCATGGAGGACAAATACAACCCATTTAAAAAAATAACAGCCCATTCCATACGTTCAAACGGAAAGTTCAACATTCAGAGCAAAGTAACAGGTCTGATCCACATATAGACTATTGAACTTCCACGTTGACAACCATCATAGCCAAGTTAACTATCTACTCCCACTAATACTCTAGTAGCGTACAAGTACTAACTTACTCTTAGCTAACTAGACGATGTCGGCCGCCATCTGTGGTACACACTAAACACCGGCACCGGCGTCCTGCACCTCGCCTCGGACTTGCAAGAGGTGCGATAGGGTGCGTTGCTCGCGCGCGTTGGCCCTTTCCATGCCGGCGTGGTCCACCGAAGCTTCGGCTTCCAAGTGGGAAACCCACTTGACGAGCTGGTGGTAAAAATCGGCGTCACGAACGCGTGCGTGCTCGACAGCCTCCAGGGCTATTTGCTGGGTGCCAGCCTCCACATAGTCGGCCCAGTTGCGGGCGCTCTGCTCGCGACTCAGAGCGTCGGTGCGTTGCTGCTCCATGTCCCGCTGGCGGCGCAAATCTACGATACGCTGCTCCTCCGCCAGGCGGTCATGCTCCAACAACTCCTGCTCCTCCGCCATGCGGTCGCGCTCCAACAACTCCTCGATCTCCGCATTGCCATCTAAAGACAGATAGAATGCCCCCCTCCCTCTGTCTGCCTTCCGGTGAAAAACCGAACACTAGTTCTGGCGGTGACTGCCTCCAGCGTCGCCTACCACGGACGGGCGGTGGCACGGCGGACGTGGCGAGCGACGTCGGGCCGGTGGGGGCATATGAGGATATGGCGAGTTGGGTCACGGTGGCACCGGAGAAGGCCGGGAAACAGTACTTATAGGGAGAAGGTAGCGCAACGGTCATCGGAATTCAATGCATAATGGCTTAGCGCGCCAGCTAGCCGTGGAAAACTAGAGAAACTGAAATTATGACTGTGTCGTCCCGTCCCGTCTGGGTCGCACGCCGGCATGGCGGTCAAATGAGTGCACTCGAATCATCTCCCTCCTTGTCAATAATGATTCCACGGATTTAAAAAGCCCGCAACAATTAAAGCGTATCTTTTTTTGCATCAGTTAGCTGCCTTAATTACGGCCGGCTGCATGCAGACACTCAGAATTGCTCGCAGGCAGTACGCGATGCAGCATGCAATGATTCGCAGCCGAGGGCACGCATGCAGCCACTTAAATCACTAGAATTAATTAGGCTTAAACTTCTGCATGTCGTTAATCATTGCCATGCCTTGGTCTTGCTGCTTTGCTCACGGTACTAATAAACCCATACGGAGGGAGTACCTTAGTTGGTGAGAGGTTTGAATTAAGCCCTGCAAACCGGAAAGGAGGTACTAGTACGTGCGTGATCTGCTATTTATTTGTGTAGGATCGAGTAGGTCGTTTCTTGAATTGAGCCTTGCAAACCGGAAAGGAGGTAGTACGTGCGTGATCCGCTCTTTATCCGTGTAGGATCGATAGTGTAGCTTGTCAGTTTCTTCAGAGGTAGGGATTTTTATCCGTGTAGGATCGATAGTGTAGCTTGTCAGTTTCTTCAGAGGTAGGCATTTTTATTCAAAAAACTGCCACTTCGCATATTACATCGCAAATAAAACTGCCAGGAGCGCATTTGTAGGCTAGCTAGTGATCGATCAGTAACATGTAAACACTGAGCGAACAGAAATAAGTAATTGTTAATGCATCTCAATTATTCACAGATCATATACAAATATGTAGCTCCAAAAGCAAAGATCAGCCACTTCGGATCTTGCGTCGCAACTAAAACTAACTAGTACAATTCCCATACATAAGATCAACATGTTAATGCATCTCAATGATTCACAGATCATATACAAATATGTAGCTCCAAAAGCAAAGATCTAGAAAAAATAATTGTTGTTCCTACTAACATGGATGCTTCTCTTGGCCAACATTCAGTACAGACGGAAAGACAATTTTGTTTGTGAAGTCTACAATTCCTCTTGCAAAGTAAGTGGTTTCACCAACAGCTGGAACCATGAGAATGAACCACACATGATGGAGGAACATCCACTGCAATATGATTTGGTCTTCTCTCGATCACACCGCGAGACTATTTTCGGAATACAAACTTTAACTTAGGCAAAATGATGCCCATTGTATAATCAGACCAAAGCAATGAAGCACCTAGTGTTGGCCAGTAAATAGTACAGTACTACTTTTCTGCAGTCCATGAAGTGACTATCCAATCTTTGTGTCTATTTTCAAATGGCACTGCGTGCAGTGACTATACTATTCTCTTGTGCAATTCAACCAAAATCACGGACACTTTGTTTGTTTGCCAAATAGTAACGGGCAGACATCTCTGTCTGCACAAATATCAAGCAGCTAGTAAACATATACCACACCATGTTCCAGTGATGGAAGAGGTGAAATCGATACAACCGAAATTAAGCATCTAATCATTGAATCATGTCCTGCACCTCCAATGTAGGTCCACCCTGCCAATAAATTCACATGCAAACCATTAGTATTACTATCTAATGACAGTACAAAAAGATTAGCAAGATAGTAGCAAACCATGTACCTTCGTAATGAACAACTCATAATGCCACCAATTGGATATAAAGGTTTGGAAAAAAAACATGCTCCTAATGTTGAACCAGTTGGACTTTTTGTGCAGTTCCACTAAAATCGAGCATCTCTGTTTGCATAGATATTGAAAGTGTGATTACTATAAAAGTGGCACTAGTTGAAGCATAGACTCACAAATATAAGCATTCCAATTTCTTAATGGGAAAAGGTAGCAAGACTGTTTCTAACCACCTGTTTGAAGGAATAAATAAAGCAACAGTGGCTGATGTCAGGAAGGCATACATAGTTTTTTCTGAAAAACTGAGCCATTCCTGACCTTTCCTCTTCTTTTAAGCAAATTTTGTGCAGTTCTACTAAAATAAAATTCCATCACCGCCTTGACAATTCAGTGACACTGTACAAAAGGAAATGACTTAACATTACATCATGATGTCAGGTATGTAGTCGACAGGCATTAGAGACAAACATACAGACCTCCTCCAATAACATAATGAACATTAATTTTAACAAAGGTGTGACTAGCTTTACCGGGATAATTTGAGTGAACTCTACACCCTCTGTTCCTTAATATAAGACGTTTTCGCGGTTCAATTTAAAGTACCCAAACGTCTAGTATTTAGAAAAACAGGTAGTAGTTTTCTTGAGCACATATCTGGGAAAGTTTGCCACACTTTATTTATGTCCATACGCTAATGTAACACCATTCGAATACTATAAATATACACTAATCCAGTGGCTAGTGCAACAGTAGAGTAGTTAGTTTATTACAGGGTACAGTACAATGGTTTTACTGAACAGATTTCAATAAACTCTAGCACTGGAACGTTTCTATAAGAATTAACAATACAAAATGTAAAGGTAACAAGTTTCAGCATTGGTATACTAGCTGTGGATGAGCATTAAACCAAATACAAAAGTCTAAAGGTAACTAGCATTATTAACTAATGACAGTATAAAAAAAATTGCAAACCATGTACCTCCAGGGTAAATATCATTTCGAACTCGGGGGGACCTTAAAAATTGATATCCCAATCTTGATAATCGATCAAACATAAAAACTTGATCGAACGAATCAAGAGAACAACCAGAGGAGGAGGTGCCCACTCTTGACCTTTCCTCTTGTCTTCATAATTGTTTGTGCAGTTTAACCAAAATAAAATGACATCAGCGCCTTGGCATTTTGGTGACACTGTACAAAAAATTAACTTATCTCATGAAAGTGAGGTATGTAATCTATAAGCATTAACAGTGAAAAAATATGAAGGTAGTAACAAGTTTCATCGTTGGTATACTGGCTGTGCAACAACATTAGAATGCCTTAGCTGAAAAATCTTTAATACATCCACAATCAACAGCTAACCCTGAAATAATCCAGTGACATTAAATGGCATTGCTTAAATTTATCGGTGGCATTAGACTGAGAGCGGCATTAGTTAAATGTGGCATCACTTTAGCAGTAGCATTGCTTGACTTGACTGCCGGCGTTATACTAACAGCAAAAAAGTGGCAATAAGAGCATGGGAGGCTCATTCGAACAGTGGGCGCACCAGTACGATGTACCTCCACGGACGCAGAGTGGTGAGGGGGGTATGGTTGCCCAGAGCAACAAATATCCAGGCAGCATATGTGGATTACGTCCCATTTTTGTTCTCTTTAGCCACCTTTTTCCTATGTGAGGACAACAAACCGATCGACCTGGTCATTCTCTATTTTGTTGTCATGCCTTTCTACCCTTCTTCAACCAAGAGACATGAGACTCGTTCCTTAGCTACTAATTTTCCCCTTTTCAACCTAGATGCGGGTTCGATGCCTACTCTCTTGGACAGTACAGTCTCCCTTACTTTCCTTATTCAACCCAGACATGGATTAGTCTGCATGAAGTAGGTTTTCCTTTAATAGTGCAAATTATGGTTTTCGTCTGCATGGCCAGCAGGCCAGAGGATAGCAAATTGGGAAGATGGTGGAGTGGAAAAAGATCCACATGCAACGACATGGCAGATGGGGCAATAGAACAAGGGTATGGTTCGAAAAGAGGTACCATACCTGAGGGTCGGCGGGAAGTGGCTTCGCTCATTGTCGTCGTCCTTCGCACACACTACGGTAGCGAGCTTGGGGACGGAGGCCATCCCGCGCGGGCGCTAGGTCTGAGAGGACGGCCTTGTCATCAGTGCGTGACCTCGCTCGCCGACGACGAGTGCGTCAACGCTGCGTGTCCTTTTCTTCCCCGGCGGATCTGTGACCACCGGTGAGGAGGGAGAGAGGGGCCGTCTTTTTTTGATCTGGAGATAGGGTGGTAGTGTGAGAAGCAAGTGGGCAGCCCTTGGCCAGAAAGCGCTGAAGCTCCAGCCTATATACCTTTTTTATACTACTAGTACTGGAGGTGGAGTAGTGGTAGAGTAGTTTAAATTTTCTCTGCGTACAGTACCAGTTAGTCATGCTTCAAAACTGAACGGCACGCCATTAAAAAAATAAAGGTCGATAACTAATGCGGCACCTCGGGCCAACGCGACCAGATCGCATTTTGCACGAGAAATTACACACCATGTTTCATTTACATGTGGTTCCGTTCCAACATATCAGTGAGACGAAGGCGAGTAGTAGGAGTATTTCCGAATGGACGTGTAGGCCGGGGCGCCTCTTCGTGAACCGTGGCAAACTGGCAACCGTCCACCGGCTCTTCACCTTTCCCTCTCGATTTGGAACTGTTGTCGCACGCTCATCCTCTCCCTCCTCCATTTTCCTTTAGCCCTTCACCCTTTCTTCTGCCATTGTTTGATCGTCTTCTCCATGGAGGGAACAGGCCGGAAACGACCCCGTTATTCTTGCCCCAATTTGAAAGATGACGTGGTGGAGGAACTCATTGATCGGTGTGATGTCACCACCGTATGGTAGGTTCATTCAAGCCCATTCTTGACTCAACTAATAACATCATTACAAGGAACCCAAGAGTCAAGGAGCGGTTTGATCTCCCCTATCTTCTTCGCCGTGACCCTGATGACTGGCGCCGGCACGACGGAGGCCTCGCCCTGTGCAAGTTGATGCCGCTTGATAATGATACGTATGATGTTAAGATGCCATCGCTTGAGGGCAAGGCTTGGGCAGGCGTAAATGGAAATTGGGTTGTTTACATTGGGTCTAACTGCGAGTGGGAACTTGTGAATGTGTACACTCGTGACCGGGTTCCACTTCCAAAAATCTCAGCAGACTGCCTAGAGGTTTAGCACACCGTTATTGTACGCACGTTCAAATACAATCATGGTGACTGTCTTCTACGGAAGATAGCAATTTGTCGAGTTCCCAACCGCTCTTGGAATTACAACAACTATGAAGTTATTGCTATCTTCGACAAGCTTGTTGCCGTCCTTGGTGGTTTGACTCGATGGATATTCTCAAAAATCAGTTTCTGAACACGGATGAGTACTGTGATGCAATTCAATACGAGGGCCTTGTGTTTGCTACCACCACTCGTGGCACTGTTTTTGCATGTCATCCTCATAGTTTCGGTACGTTTGTCTTTCACCGTAATTATAATTGTTTCATCCGCATGCATGCGGGTTAGCAAGTTTCCCTTTACTAATTAACCTTCTTCTTGTGTTTCCAAGGTCCTGTGAACATTCCACCACCTATACTTGTGATTTTTTATAACCAAGGGGGAGATGACAATGGTGATCATCACGAGCATGAGGACGAGTAGCGCCTATATACTCTTTGGCGCCTGGCAACTAATTCCGATGGATCACCTTTTCTTGTGTGTATACAGCCCACTAATGATGTTACTGCTAAGGAAGCAGGTGTAGTCTCCCATGGTCGCACTCTCCGGACCTATTCCAACACCCGTTACATGGTATTCGGGATGGATACTAGTGTGCTAGCGCCAACTCCATCTCCCTGGTACAGAATTGATAGTCTTGGAGAAAACTCGCTCTTCCTTGGACAAACTATCCAATGATGGTGAAAGGCGATCCAACTGCTGTTGATACAACGTTACTACCATTTATGAGAAGCAATTGTGTCTATACCTCGGACATTTGGGTGGTTCCCTACCCTGGTACTGATATGGTAGGTCGCTTGAGCCTGGATGATCAGTCCTGCGTTGGTCTCCAGATCAACAATGGATGGCCCGTCCCAGAGAATCACTTGTGGTTCAAAGCAAGTGTTTCCAACGCCGAGGAATGGTTGAGTTGAAGTTCATTTCTTTGCTTGTTATTTGTTGTGTGGTGAAAACTTTAGTATTTATAATGTATCCTCGTTGTCGATGTGGGTTGATGACCTCTTGTATGTAATAAAATGATATGCCTGTGATAAACTTACAAAATTTATGAATGGCTTTCGAGTCGCTTCTCTGAGTGAGTGGTGCGACGAGGCAAAAAAATATTTTCCGAATACATAAATGTACGTGCATTGCAACAGGTTATCGAATGAGGCCAATCAACAATAGTAGTACACTATTTGTACTAGCTTCACATGCTTCGCGCATCGGACGGGTGTTTTTACTGTAGCCATATGTTAATGTGTTCGTTGTACGTAACCAGCACCTCGAATCCTCGATACTAGTACTACATAGTAGGAGTAAGTAGTAGGAGTAGTAGGGTGGCATGGGCCAGAATAAGCATTCACGTCCAGGAGTACGGCACACGCAACCAGCACGACTTCCATCTGACACCATATTATTTCTTGGAGTCCGTGCTAGAGCAATCTCTTCAACCTCGTTGTTTCTCTAACTTCAGCCATCACGCGGCGGGCGAGGTGGGGGTTTGCCGATAGTCGGTTTCCTTAACTGCGGTCCCACTTGTAAGGCCAACTCCAACGCACGACCCCAAACGGACCTCCGTTTTGCACGAACTCCAACGATAATTTTACTAGAAAAGAAAGACCAAAGAAAACAAGAACCACAAGAATACATTTTACTACTCATGTAAGTTGGATTAGTGCCTTCTTGATGCATTCATTGTTGATCTCCGGAGGCTCGATCTTGCGTGCTTCTTTCTTCTTCGAGTGTAAAGAAGTAGATGTTGCTTCCTCGCATCTAGTCTCATGTCTAGCCTCTATTCTAGTAGGAGTATCAACAAGTGCACTAATCTCATCTCTAGCCTCTGTGCTAGCTAAAAGTGATAGAACATCTACTAAATTGCGCTCTATCAATATGTGGATGTACTCTTCTTTCCAATACAAAAACTTGCATCCATTCTACTCCCTCTGTTGCACAATACATGCCTTCTACTTGTCAAAATATATATGTATCTAGAAATGTTTTAGTATATAGGTACATCCATTTTTGGACAAATGGAAGTCAAGTATTTTGGAACGGAGGGAGTAAACAATAAAAAATTTAAGTTAGCACAACTAGTCTAATCCGAGAGCACAACCAAAGATTTGGTCGGGTTCTTCCTCCTTTTGCCGACATGTGGGACATCCAGCATCCAGGTCATGTCATGAAAGAAAATAGAGTGGTAGTTGAAGTCACGAGATGTGCATCTTGGGTTAAACTGTAAATAGAATCTTACTACTCTTGAGTAACTCCAAAAGCGGCCACCGAAGATCTTTCTTGGATTTGTTTTTCATCACCAGCACATCGAGGTGAAAGATGTGCAGGTTCAGTGGGTCCACTTGCATTTTCACTGACATGTGGGACCGCATGTGAGCAAATAGACGATGGGCTCCACGCGTCCGCTGGCTGGCTGAGAAGAGAGATAGAGGAGGGCTGAACACGGACTGCAGGAAATTTGTTCTGCGTACCTCAATATAGGCTCGATATAGTGGGCTGGCATGGGCCATAACTAGCATTCACGTCTAGCAGTACGGCACACGCCACCCACACGAGTCCCATCCGACACCAATTTTCTTGGAGTTCATGCTACAGCCATCTCTTCTCCCTCCTGTTTTCTAAGCCATCGCGTGGTGGGCGGGGTGGGGGTTTGCCGATAGTTGGTTTGCTCAACTGCAGTCCCACTTGTAAGTGAAAATGCAACACCGCACGCATTCCTGCTTGAGCGGCATGCCGGACCAACCGTGTGGGGGTGCAACGTGAACACGACAGGCTTTTCCTTTTGAACTCATAACTTGTAAAGTTCGGTTCTGTTCCATGGCGCGACCGATGGATAGAAAATAACGATTTTGCCTAGAGTAATGAGAAGTTTGGTTCTGGCGCCGTTCACGCATGGAGTACGTACGAAAATTATGAAGTTGATGCGAAAGGTAAGGTAATTACTGTAGTATCATATACTACTACATGGATTTGACGGAAATATAAAAATACATACAGATCCATCAACGACATCCTCACGCCCTAGTACGCCGGGTCACCAACCGACGTGTGAGGAGCAGCGGCGTTGGCGGCGAGCTCAACGTGCTTCTGAACAGTGTCGTCCAAGGTTGCCATGCGGTCCAAGAAGGCCAGCATCCTATCGTCCTCCTCTTGCATGTAGTAGTCCTTGTGGATGATTTGCGCGTAGACGTGGGTGATTATGCCGATGGTGTCTTACTGCGCCAGGCGCTGCGCGGCGAGCGCGACCTCGAGGTGGACATTCTCCGGCGCGACGGCGGGCAGTCACAGGGCCACCAGTGCATCGAAGAGGTTGTCACCATAGTGGCCGTTGAGGGTGGCGGGCATCACAGAGCCTGGGCGTGTCGGCTGGAGGCTTACGTCAAAGTCGTCCGCGAGCTTCTTGATGGCGGTGAACTTGTCGAGGAAACCGACGAGGACCTTGTAGAACAAGGAGACGAAGCTGTCATCCAAGCGGCCCCTCACCCTGGCGGCCTCAAGCAATACTACCTGGAGACGTTCCTTGGTGCCGGGCCGCGGGCCGGCGTCGTGGACCATCTGTCACAGCTGGCTGATGCTCGCGCTCATCGCCTCCATGGGTCTAGCTTAGCTTCCAATCAACTGATCTTGCGATTCGAGTGATCACTCTTGCCCTTGGTTAGCGTGTGTAGGTGCGTAGTATTTTGTACTAATCCTCGGCCCTCTACTGCACCTGCCTTTGGCTGTATGATAGGTGGGCCAGCCCCCCCTGGGCCCATGTGTCATTCACCCAAAGGCAGTTGCCGTAAGTCAATGAAGCTGCGTCCCCCTCCGTGCCGGTACAGTATATTCATCTCACCGGACCTCTAGTTGGGGCCAAACGAGAGAAGTTTGATGTTTACTAGTTTATTGGTCCCCTTTGCATTTTGCGCCAAGTTTTGACCTTTGATCTAACTAATAAAATGTTAATGCATGTAAACAATTTATTGTGTAAGTCACCTTACGAAAACCAAATAATCCCAAAACACTTAGGCACGGTGCATTAACTCCCTCCTTGTTTCTTATTTCGTGACATATCAACCAATGAGAGATGTGGGCCGTGCATGCTTTCAGTGACTTGAGACTACCAAACATGTCATGCAGTGTTTAGTTCATTGCATGTAATCCTAGTAGTACTCTAGTTGGCAAAAAAACATTAGGTTCTCTCGCCGAAAGGAATAAAACACCATGTATTTATTTACAGAGCGAGTAGTACATTTTTTGTGACATACATTACTAGATATTGCTAGTCAAATACTAAAATCCAGATGGACATGCTAGTACTCCTAAATCCAAACGGTGGTGCTACTAGTACTAGTAGTAGTACTACCAATGTAGTAGTAGGAGTACTAGCACTGTACTACCCGTTGGTCAAATTATTACGTGTTGCTCCTCACAGTGAAGTGACAAGACCCTGCGCCGGAGATGACACCTGAGTATAGGCGCCGTGTTCGGCATACCATAGTCAGCCTCACCGTCTGCAGTCACTATCATCATGGCTATAGAGCTAGCCTGCTTACAACTAGCCCTGTTCGACATAATTTCCCGTGCGTAGATGCCCGTGCATTGCACGGACACCAAGATTGGGGGTGGACGGCTCCGACAGCGGCCATCGCGCCAGATTTTTCCACGGCCTTCTAGATGTGGTGGGGAGGAGATAAGGCTGATTGTGAGAGACAAGGAGTTGTTTGTAAATAGGGAACAAGTGCGGGCATCTTTTTGCAAAAATGGAGAAGCTTGGTTTGTATGCGTCAGATCTAGATCCGATGGCTATTGGTGAAAGATGGGAGGCACAACATCATCGCCAACTCAGGACCTGTTTGATTCGCAGGATTTTGAAAACACGGGAATAGGACACGGCAATATTACAAGTTTCAAACTGATATTACAAATGTTAGGAGTAATGTTGCACCTACGAAGAGGGAATTACTAGGAAGTTTACGTAAGAACTTTCGTTACTTTAGGTGGATGCAGCATTATCGCACAAACTAAAATCCACCGCCCTGACAAGTCACTAATGGGCAAATAAGTTCTCGAGTCTATCGCCACTTGATGTTTCAAAAACAAATTCAGCTTCTGCGGAGACTTCGTCATTTAGGCTTAGACGCTTGCGGTGATCAGCACACCATTCATTGTTGCGCCAGAGAACGCCAAACCTCATTACCTTGAGCACACTTGCCTCCAGAACAAAGAACCTGGCCAATTTAATCTCAGATGTGCTGCCTCGGTAGTCGATCAAATCAATTTCTGTAAGATGGAGATCAAGGCATTCGATGAGATTGTTATAGTGCAGCACATTTTTCACTTTCGGGTCTTTTTTTATCTGCAAAATAAGAGAACATATTAGAGCAGTTGGCTGCATAAGATTGACGTGTCATCAAGAGGTACCAATATCATTCGCTCATACGATAGGGTTGGCTGGCTAGTGATATTCTCTCTCTCTCTCTCTCTCTCTCTCTCTCTCTCTCTCTGTTTCCTCTCATTTAACTAGGAGCACGTGAAGAGCTTGGGCATTTGTTGCCTTCCACTATGTGGCCGATGCCATATTTCGCAAAAGTATGCCACATAATACGCATCGATGTCAAATCAAAAGATTTTGGCACCGCTCTCGCGATGTGAGAGAGTTGGCACCGCTGTGCACGCAAACCCACATGTATAAAAAAATCAATCAAACCAACTACACCAGCCTCTCACTCTCCCAAACAAGTGTTTTTTATTGCATCGGTCCTCTCTCTCTCTTCCACGCAGTGTTTTTTCATTGTGTGAGTTAATTTGGCACCGGAGCAAAGTAGGTGATCCAGATTGGGGCACCAGGTGAGCAATGGAGGGGCATCGATGCCAAAAGAATCACAAGTGAATTTGGCACATGTTTTGGCCTACATAGCCCACTTTTGTACTCCCTCCGTCCCAAAATTCTTGTCTAAAATTTGTCTAAATACGGATGTATCTAGTTACATTTTAGTGTTACATACATCCGTATCTAAACAAATGTAAGACAAGAATTTTGGGACGGAGGGAATAATACCTCCTATTTAGTATAAAATTTTGACCATAGATTTACCTAAGAAAATGCCAATGCATGTCACTAAAAATTACACCATTTGAAATTATGTTCAAATACGAATCCAACGATATAGTTCTTAGTGACATGCATTAACATTTTGTCAGTTAAATCTATGGTCAAATTTTGATACTACAAAATTGGAAGAGTAAACCAGGACGGAGGTAGTACTTGCTCTTAGGGTAACCATAGAGTTACTAGAGTAGTCTAAGTTACTTTCCACTATGACTAGCCTAGGCTACTATAGTAGTACAACATAAAAATGATGCAGGTGATCACGTGAGAAAAAAATACTAAAAACATTTCTTTTGGTGCAGTGCGTAGATGCAGTTTTGAACACTACACTTGTCATCGTAATTTGGGAAAATTACGAAAAAATTGAGCTACGTTGTGATTACCGTACTTATAGGAAAGAGGTTTCACCTCGATGAGTAGCTTCTCCATGCACGGAAAGCATGTAAGGAATCCAACAACTTGATCCAGATTGGGGCCGATAGATTTTAGTGCTAAGATCTTCACTGTGCGCATGGACTGGGTCAAGCTTGTGGGAATCATTTTCTGGAAGACGGTCGTAAATACATCAAGAAGAAATTTAAAAATGTGAATTTCAAGAAGACGGAGAAGAAGATGAGTGTTGTACCTGAACGATTACAGATCCAATAAAGAGTTCGGAGAATTTGTCAGACGAGTACACCAACGCTGTCAATTTTGGCGCGTTAATGACCCTGATTTTTGCTCGACCTTCTAGATCCGATACAAGCAATCTCTCAAGGAAAGGCGCATTCTCAATGACCATAACGTGGAATAGCTGGAGTGATCTCTTCCCAATTGATGTCTTGTTGCGGGGCCAGCAAGACACATAAATCCATCGGAGATTCGTCGAGGCGATGTGGAGGCTAATGAACCCGTGGATCTGCTCAAGACGAAGGTATTCGAGCGCAGTACAGCTGCGGAGCAGGTGCTCCATAGCCTTCTTCGAGATGACAATGTCGAAGAGGTCGAGCTGCTTGAGTTGAGGGAGAAGAAGGGCGGGCACGACATTAATCTAGGGAAGATAGCAGGAGCTGAAGCTGGCGCAGCGCAGCGTTGGCGTGAGGCAGAGCGCGGACAGCGGCAGAGAGCGACATCATCCAGCTTCAAAGTTGAGCTCCTGGAGCTGATCTAGGGTGGGGGATAAGAACCACTCATCGAACTTGGGTTGGACCTTGCAGTTGGTACTGAACATACAGATGTCAAGGCATCTGGCTGGCCCAGGGTGCGATGAAAGGATCTTGGAGACTGCAGCCATGCGTTTGCAATCCCCATCGCAGAGGCAGCTGTCGACGGTGAGGTTGAGGGGGACGCAGCGCCAGAGGGGGCGCCACCACCGGGAGAGCAGGGCGGTCCGCATGGCAGATTTGGTGGGGAGGAGGCCGATGATGACGAGCAGCATGTTATCGAGGAGGCTGCTGATGAAGTCCAGGCTCGCCGGATGCAGTTTTGGATAGAGCCGTCTCCGCTTGTTTGCTGCCTCGCCGTCCATCTCAACCGGCAGCGACGCCGGTGTACACGTGTGCTGGTGTGTGTTGTGTGCTGGGTGTGTGTGAGTGCGTCCTTCTGTGCATGCCATCGTGCAGTGGTGAATTGTGTGCGAGTGCGTCCTTCGCGCACAAGAAGTTTGTCCTCAATGCGCCCTCAATTTACTAGCATGCGGGGTGCTACCCCGAGTGGTTTCAACTTTGTTTACTTCACCGCGTGTCAGATAGGCCTCTAGTTTACTTATTTTGACCCACTGCCACATGGGCCAGCACACGAAGATACAGAACACGAGCTGACAAGGCAGCATGTGGATTGGTTGACCGGTCAATGAAACAATATACGGAGCTATACGCTAACACAATGAGTGTATAATCCATCGGTATAGAGGGTTCGAGTGAGAGGGGAGGCCCGTGAGAGATAGCAGAGAGAGAGAGAGAAAGAGCTACCCCCTCCATTCGATAATGTAGTCCCAACATTTTTTTTAAGTCAAACTTTTGAAACTTTGACCAAGTTTATAAAGAAATTACTTATATCTACAATACCAAAGATAAATGATAGTATGAAGTAAGTACATGTTGTGATGAATCTAATGATCGTTCCAGATGTAAATGTTTTTCTCCACATATACCTGGTCAAACTTTTCTAAGGTTTGACTTTTCAAAACATCCATATGCTTATGGACGTGACAGGGTCCCTAACTAGAGAGAGAGAGAGAGAGAGAGAGAAAAGTGTGTGTGCGTGTGTGAAAGAGAAAAAACATGCGTGTCTTATGCAAACATATCACACATGCATCTTCGATAACGGAGGCAAGGTGAGGAGATAGTGTGTGGTTGTTTGGAACCGAGAGAGCAAGACCCCTAGCACGTGGCCAAGAGGGGTCTGGCAAACAAGGGAGAGAGGTCGAGAGAGACGTACGGAGAAAATGCAGACATGGGGAGGAGAGAGTGTATGTTTGTCATAGAGAGATCCCCTGGAGATCGTGATGGGACTACATGGGTGGGAGATCGAGTGACAAGGTGTGTGCGCGAGAGAAGATGCCCCGAGAGATATCGAGATAGACGTATGGATGGAAGGAGACAATACGTGTGTTCCTGATGGCTAGTAAGAGATAATCATACTTAGGAGGGGGGGAGTGCTTGCGCCTACGGCCCTGTTTGGATACTCTAACTCAGTTAGAGGTTAGAGTTAGATTCTAACCGTGAACTAACCCTGAACTAACTCTAAGTAAAGAGGTGTTTGGATGGCAGGGTTAGATGGAGCACGGATACGGCGAGGCACCTTCACGGGCGGTGCGAGAGGGAGGGAGGGATAGGATGAGAAGCTTTGAGGAAGTGGGGAGGGATCTGCTGCGGGGAGAGCGAGAGAAAAAAGTGTTTATTAGTGGTCCCGAGAAGAACTAACCCAAATAAGCACCTCTTGGATGGGTTAGTTTTTTTGGATGGGTTAGATGCATCTAACCCAAACTAACCCTCCTGTTTGGATCTTTTTGGGTTAGTTGACTCCAAACTAACCCAAACTAACTCTAACCCATGGATCCAAACAGAGCCTATGATGGAGTGAGGGATTATGGTACTTAGGGGGGGTGTCACATGGAGAGAGAACAAGGGCGGAGAGTGTTGGATGGGTCTATATGTATAGCGCGAGCGAGACATGTGTATGTGTGAACCAGGGAAATATAAGGCTAGTTTGGCTTGCGTCCTGAGCATCTTTTGCCTAGCCTGGGGTTGTGGCTGGATTTCATGCACGCTTTTTTGGTTGCTACCCTGTGAAAAAGAAAGCCCGCCTGGCCTGGGTTCCCTTGCACTTTAATTAGCCTGGCTGAACTCCAGACACTACAAGTAGCCTGGCCCAGGCGACCGATTTCGAACGCTTGGCTGTGCCTGATCGTGCGGCCATGAGGCTAACAACAACATGGATGGATATTAGCATTAAATAATTGATGCATGGATTGATGCTTTGCCTGGCCCAGGCATGAACCAAACGCTTCAGCACCACACAAGCCTGGCCAGGCAGAAATATTTTACATTTCATGTCCACACCAGGCAGTACCGGCCATCAAGGCGTGAGGGTCAGGTCACGAACCAAACTGACCAATAAAGTTTGAGAGAGATTGAGGAGCCCTGATAAGGCTGAGTGGTGCGTCAGATAGCTGAGAGGGGGAAAGAGATATTCCATCCGCTCGATAATGCAGTGCATGTAAATTTTTTAGAAGTCAAACTTTGGAAACTTTGATCAGGTTTACGCAAATGTTATTTATATCTACAATACCAAAGATACATCATACAAAACTACATCTCATGGTGAATCTAATGGTATATGTTTGCCGTACTAGATGTAATTCTTTTTCTCCACGTACATGGTCAAACTTTGTGATGTTTGACTTTTCAATAAATCTATATGCTATGGACCGAGGAGAGTGCCTCAGTCGAGACAGATCAAGTGCCTGTGAAGGAGAATGAGTAAGTGTGCAAAAAGAGTATGTGTGTGAAAGAGAAAGTGACAACAAATGATAAATTAGAGAGAGAGAGTGTGTGTGTTTTCATTTCTTATGCGAACATATCACGCATGCATCTCCGAGATGGAAAAGCGAGGCGAGGAGATACACGAAGATAGCTAGTGTGTGATTGTTTGCAACGGAGAGAGACACCCCTGTAGCACATGTCCAATAGAGGTCTGGCCAACAAGGAAAAAAGGTCGAGAGGGACACATGGATGGCATGGACGCATGGGGAGGGAGAGAGGGTGTGTTTGTGATAGAGAGATCCCCTCGAGATCGTGAGGGGACTATATGGGTGGGAGATCGAGGGAGTGTGTGCGTGATAGAAAGATGCCCCAAGAGAAATCGAGATAGACCATGCACATGTTTGTGATGGAGACTAAGATTAGCTAGTCATATACATATAGGGGGGACTGCGTGTGCCTACAATTGAGTGAGAGACCATCATACTTGGCTAGCTGGGCATGAGATTGTGTGTGTGTGTGTGCGTGAGATGGGGAGAGAACGAGGGAGAGAGATAGAGTTTTAGATGGGCCTATCGAGTGCGAGTGAGATATGTATGTGTATGTGTGACCCAGGTGGATGGAGAGTTTGAGAGAGGGGAGGAAGAGCTCCAAGACGACATAGTGGTGCGTGAGAGAGTTACGGGCAAAGAGTCAAGGAATTTGTGTGAGTACGATGAGTGCACCCAAGATATCTAGCTTGGACTAGCTAGAGTATCATACATAGTGTGCGAGAGAGACCTATAGATGGTATATATATGCATGCGAACTAGAAAGACCCCCCCCCCACACACACACACACACACAAAGAGAGAGAGAGAGAGAGAGAGAGAGAGATGGAGAGAAATGGAGAGGGACCAACAAGGTTTTTGTGTCGGATGCGTGCGACAGAATTGAAGATTGTCCGAGAGAGAGAGAGAGAGAGAGAGAGAGAGAGAGAGAGAGAACATGAGTCCGGGAGAGGGGGAGGTCGCGTTTTATGCATCAAAGACTGCTATAAACCATGTTTCGATATAAACTTGCATTCAAATATTTCAATTGGAGAACATGTTGTCTGCAATCCACACATGAACAGATATATGTATATATCAAACAAGTTCATTAATTTGACTTTCAACATGTTCATGGAGTACTATAATACTGTACAACATGCTACTCGATTGAGGTGTTCAATTTTGGATTTAGTTCACTATTTTGACCTACTGAACGAGCTATTTCATTGAATCGAGATATTTCATTTTGGGTTTGATTCGCGTTTTTGAGTGGGTCAACTATTTGTCATATAGTAAATCGTTAGCAACGAGCATGTAAAAACACATTACTCCCGAGCATCATTTCTCCATCTAAAAATAAGTGGCAAGCTAATATTTCAAATTTTGATTCAAATCGACTTGGTAAGGTAGACCTGGATGCTCGTTCTCCCAAAATTTGAATGAACCGTTAAACATCCTCTCTGCTCGGTGGAATTCGCCCGAGCAAATAAATGGGAGATGCGAAATTACCGTCCTATGTGGGACACACATCAATTGGCCCGTTGTACATCGAGGGTAGGTTCGTAACTTCATCCAAGCGCGCCTTCTCCTCGGCCGAAATGACATGTGTCGAATAATTCATAAACCATGGTCGGCAAAACATGCTCTCCTCGCCCGAAATAGCTCGCGCCCACTATTTCAAAACACGCTCTCCTCGCCCGAAATCGCTCGCGCCCACTATAGTTCAAAACACGCCCTCCTCGCCCAAAATCGCTCCCGCCCATTATTTGGGGAGAAGCAAAGTTACTCTACTATCCCTGACCCTCAATACACAGACCCAAGCCGAGAAGCCTATAGGCAAGGGTAGAACTGTAACTCCCCCTCACATTTCCGACAAATGCGTCCGTAAGACATGGTTCCACTCCCCTCCCAATTCCCCTCGCCCCCCGCCCCCATTCATACCTCGTGGGTGCCAAATCACCTTCTCCCCGGGAAGCTCCCTTCTCCCGAGCCACGAAACCTCAGCCCCACCTCCATGGCGCCCCCCACCGCACCAATTTCACAGTCGCCCTCCTCCCTAATGCCGGAGACGCTGTCCATTTGCCGTCGTGCACTGGGCCGTGTGCCTCTTACTCCGTGCTACTGGTGCTGCCTCAACGACGGCCGCGTGAACCGTACAGGAGCCGATTCACCCCCGTCGTTGTTCACGGCGCTGGAGCGGCTCCAACTTCGGATCCGTCCAGAGTCCTGGTGCTGCTTCCTCGTAGTCGTCGACCGTCGCGACATCGCTCTTTCCCTGCCGCCGGTCGCCACCGCAACCGTGCCGGCCTCACCGACTCGGCAGCTGGACCTGCCTACTTCACCATGTCACCAGATAGGTCGCACCCTCATCTCAAATCACTTTATTTAGGCATCAGTTGTCTGAATTTTTATTCTGGGCCAATCGATTCCCAATGGGAAGCAGCACCCCTCGAGGTGGCAGAGCTCCTAGGCTACCGGTTGGCTGGTGTCTAACGTAAGGGTGAGGGGCCGCAAGTTCACCGCGGAAGCAACTCTTAGATGGCTATCTTTTAGAGTTGCGTGGGTTGAAGGTACTGCCGTCGCCGGATCTGGATTACGGGGAGTCTTTGTGGATTGGCCCGGGGGCGGCGCAACCACGGCAGTGCGGTGGGGCGGGGAGCGGGGTTTTGGCCGGGGCCACGGACGGCGAAGGCAGGCTGCTCTGCCGTTGGTTGCTGGCTCTTCGGGGAAGATTCCAAACAGTGTCAGCCGGGAGGCACAAGACGGCCATCAAGCCATCTGGCGTAGATCGGACAGTACCAAAATAAAATAAAATCGTGTGACCCCAATTTAGTCTTTAGTCAACAGACGTGTGACCACTCTCGTACCTTGTTGTTGATCTCTTAGTGTATTTCTTCATATCAAAGAGATATGTCATTCTTAACATTATGCGTTATCTGCATCTTCAGACACACCGTCTTCCGACTCACTGCAGCTGCTCCAACACGGGAAGCATACACCAGAAGGGAGCTATAGTCCCCACTCAACAGTTCCCTGCATCGAATGCGCGTGCCCGACATGGACAGCCACAACAACTGCAGGGCCATCAACAAGTCAGCACATGATGCTCACTCCCAAGGATGGCAGCCAAATAGGTTGTACCCTCATCTTACTTGTGTGCAACATTTATGGCTTTGTTATTCATCTAAGCATGGAAAATAGATCATCACATTTCACTGTATATTCATGTTGGTCTCTTACGGGTCTTGTTCAGGAGTTCACGCTGTTCCATAGTTCAGCTAAGATACTTGTTCTTTAGGTAACGCTGTTCCATAGTTATCATCCATCATCCAATGCTATCCCACAGGCTGGTGATTATAGTATTATACCACTTCTAGTATTATCTATGTTGTTCTTTAATACTTTTGTGTTCCATCTAGTTAATCTCGAGTACAAATGATACATATTCTGTAGCTTTCATTTGTGTTCTCCCTTTAGTTTATGAGACCTGTTACTGCTAGTTAACCCCAGTCCTACTATTTATGTCGTCTCCTACAGGCACTCATTACATAAATCTAACTACTAGTTGTCTTCCATGCATGTCAGATATAATTGCACACACTGATATATCCACAAGAACCTCATGGAGCAATGTAAAGGGCAATAAACTTGATGGCAATGATACCCAATATGATGGAACATGTAAAGGAAGTTATTCAGAAGACTTGCAGAAAGATGATGAATCCTCTTCACCCCACAAGTTCCTTGCTTTAACTTGGCCTGTGATATGGGTACAACATGCATATAATGTCCTGGAGTGTATATACTCTGTTGCAATGCCATGTGCTTAGCATGCTGATCATGCATGTAAATATGTCATGCCTTCCTGTTTTTCAGTACCTATTACATTCATGATAACATGTTTTCAAATTCAAGTATTGTCATTCTACTCTATCGCAATGCCATCTGCTTAATTTGGACATCATGCTTCTGAATATCTTATGCATTGTTATTCATCAGTATGTACTTCATTTGTCTGCCATACCATGTTTTTTTACATTGAAGTGATGTTCTAGTGCTCTGTTGCAATGCCATCTTATTTTCCCAATCATACACGTGTATGTTGCCTTAGTTATTTCTGTATGTATTCCGCTAGCATATAGTTTTACATTCAACTAGTGTTTTTTTGCTGTGTTGTCTTGTCGTATCCCTAGCTCTTACACCATACTCCCTCCGTCCGGATTACATGTTGCCGAAATGGATAAAAAAAGGATGTATCTAGAACTGAAATACACCTAGACCCATTCATTTTTTTCCGGATGGAGGGAATACATGTCAATATGTCATGCTTTTCTATTCTTCAGTACCTATTCCAGCTCTCTGTTGTCGCATGTTTTATAATTAAAGCACCATTCTTCTATACAAGGCATGCAAGGGGAAGACGACTATGTTAGAATCTGAAGGATTACAAACAAGGCCTTTGCAAAAGATCCAGACGCCAGGAGATAATAAACCAACTCCAGTTTTTATAGATACTGCTCCAGCACAGAGAAACCCAACTCCTACTGATAATAAGCAGATTCCAGTGGCCAAAGAACTAGTCCGCTCCAGTCCAGCAAAAATATGTCAACTCAATTCTAAGAAGCGTGTGCATATCCTTGCATCATGAAATTTTATAGCATGTTGATCATATTTTCTACATGTTTCTACCCATCTCTCTTTTAGAAAATAAGCTTAACAGATAGAAGAATTTCTGCAATGGTATTGTTTATGAGGAAAGATTCTTGCAGGAATTCTCTGTGCTCCAATGTAGATGTAAGTACCTGTTGTATATTACTATATTTTTACATCAGCATGTATTTTGTTAATCAGCATGAATCCAACCTTTATCTGATCTAAATTTAGTTGTAGCAAAATGTATGATTAAAGGCCACAATGTTGATTTTTGTAAGGAAAACTGCCTGGTAGTTTTGCATCCTGAGCTGCATGAGTGTACTATCTCATATCAGTGGGTTTGAATACTTTGGTTCTGCAGTGGGTTTTTTAGTGTGTTTTTTACTGTGTTGTCCTGTCGTATCCCTAGCTCTTACATCATACTCCCTCCGTCCGGATTAAATGTCGCAGAAATGGATAAAACTGGATGTATCTAGAACTGAAATACGCCTAGACCCATCCATTTATTTCCGGATGGAGGGAATACATGTCAATATGTCATGCCTTTCTATTCTCCAGTACCTATTCCATCTCTGTTGTAGCATGTTCTATAACTGAATCACCATTCTTCTATATAAGGCATGCAAGGGGAAGACGGCTATGTTCGAATCTGAAGGGTTACAAACCAAGTCTTTGCAAAAGATCCAAATGCCAGGAGATAATAAACCAACTCCATTTTTCATAGATACTGCTCCAGCACAGAGAAACCCAACTCCCACTGATAATAAGCAGATTCCAGTGGCCAAAGAACTAGTCCGCTCCAGCCCAGCAAAAGAATGTCAACTCCATTCTAAGAAGCGTGTGCGTATCCTTGCATCATGAAATTTTATAGCATTCTGATCATATTTTCTACATGTTTCTTACCCATCTCTCTTTTAGAAAATAAGGTTAAACGATAGAATACTTCCTCCATTGGGATCGTATTCGAGGAAAATATCTTGCGGGAATTCTCTGTGCTCCAATGCTGATGTAAGTACCTGCTGTATATCACTATATTTTTACATCAACATGTATTTTGTTAATCGGCGTGAATCTAACCTTTATCTGATCTAAAATTAGTTGTAGCAAAATGTTAAAGGCGCCAATGTTGATTTTTGTAAGGAAAACTGCCTGGTAGTTTTGCATACTGAGCTGCATGAATGTACTATGTCATATCACGCACATTACTGAATTCTAGTGCTTCTCTGGTTGCCCATTCATTCATTGTGTCAATGTTGCTTTCATAGTACCTTACCTGGCTGATGATAGCTGTGCCATATTGTGTTAATTTGGTGTAGGTGAGTTGCCCAAACGTTCGTTGTGTCAATGTTGATTTCCTATTATCTGACTTGGCCAATGATAGCAATGCTAGTGTGTTAATTTTGTGCAGGCTGCTGAAGATAAGAAGAAAAACTCTGAAAACAGCAAGGCAACCCCATTGTTTCTTTCCAGTAAATCTAGGCCAGGTAATATGGCAATAACTCATGATTAATCTGTTTGGTTCCCGTCCTAATTTCTGTTGATGCAGTGGTCGAGACACTCTCCACTATCAATAATACAAGCCTGCCAAAATCGCCATCTGAATCTGTTCAGTATCCTCTGTCTCGAATGCAACGGAATAAATGTATGTTTGTGAACCAATTAATGGTTGAAGCAATGATGGAAATGGTGGATGAATCAGAGGTGCAGAGTCGTGCGACACAACAACTGATCAATGTTTTTAGAGACATTGTAGCAAAGCAGCAAGAACTTTCCCACATGCTTATGGGCGTCATCTGTGCTGAGGTTGCAAATTGTGACGTTGTAGATGGTTAGGTTCAGCTCATTTATTTGCACTGGCATCAATCTTTGATTGCCCAGTGGATGTAATTTCCTGTAATATATGCTGGATGTGCAATGTTATTCCCTGTATGTCGTACCTTTGCTTGATCGGTTTTGGTCATGTGCATAATTGCTCGTCGTAATGGGCTCAAATTATCTAATTTGGCCTAAAGACATGTACGAACTTTAGTGGGCCCATTAAGTTAATGGGCCGTTACTAGGCCGAAAGTTAATGGTCGGCCCTCTTACTTCCCGGGTCGTTAACAGGCCGACATCAAAGCGGGCAACAGGCAGCCCCAATTTATTTCACAGGCTGTTACTAAGTTTGGGCTACATATGGCCCAACTATACTGTAGGCCTTTAGCAGGCCGAAAGAGACAGCGGGCTTGTACTGGACCATGAAGAGCATGGGCCGCTAAGAGGCCAAAAGTCAGGTCGTATTGTAAATGGCCCAACTATGTTGTGGGCCTTTAGCAGGCCGAAAGAGAAACCGGGCTGGTATTGGACCATGAAGGGCATGGGCCGTTAAAAGGCCAAAACTAAGGTCCGACTACAAATGGACCAACTCATTTATGGTCCGTTAACAGGCCGAAAGGCACACAGGGCCGTGAATTGGCCCAACACTTACATGGGTCACTAAAAGGCCAAAACTCAGGTCCGACTACAAATGGCCCAACTGATTTATGGGCCGTCAACAGGCTGAAAGTGACACCGGGCCAGAAATCGGCCCAACACTTAAATGGGCCGCTAAAAGGCCGAAACTCAGGTCCGTCTACAAATGGCCCATCAGATTTATGGGCCGTCAACAGGCTGATAGACACACCGGACCGGAAATTAGCCCATCATTTAAATGGGTCGCTAAAGGCCAAAAGATGTACATCCTAAAAATTGGCCCATCCATTAAATGGGCCGTTAACAGGCCATAATCTCATCGGGCCGATATTGAGCCCAAATATATAGTGGGCTGTTAACGGGCTCGAACTGACGATGGGCTGCAATGGTGTCAAATCTTTAACGGGCCATTGATGGGCCGAATTGGCACATCTCGTATGGGCCGTGGGCTTTAATGGACCTGACACAAGTAGGCCTTATATGGGCCTGCCTGCTAATTTTTACTGGGCTGGCCTTTTTCACCGGAATGGGCCACTTTTGGGCCGTGCCACGTGTCGACCTATCGTAGGAGCCTCCTGTCCAACGAGTGGATGACATCTGTCCCAACGGTGAGGCAACACGTGTTTCCTGCGGCCAATGATGATTTTACACGTGGAAAATCCCCATTGGTCCAGGCTGTTAACGGGTTATCGGATCCAAAACCGGACCCGATAGCTTAATGGCGTTCCGTTATGGTGGATGCCACGTGTCAGTCACCCTTGACGAAAGCACTTATGTGATGCGCTATTTATTGTCATGGAAGTGGACACTTCCGTGATGATAATTTTGGTAATGTCATGGAACACTTCTACGATAGCACAGGTATGACTATCTTGATTCTGTCATAAAATCGTCATGGATGTACATGCATGACAAAAAACGCGACCTACTGTGACAAACACATATCATCACGGAAGTGTATTTTTTTATAGTGTTTACTTGGAGCTATATTTTTATTCGCCACATGATATGTGTTTTGCTTGGAGCGTCGTGTATTATATTAGTCTTTGCTTTTTAGTTTACCACAATCATCCTTGCTATACACACCTTTTGGGAGAAGCCCACTTGATTAGAATTTGCTAGAATACTCTATGTGCTTCACTTATATCTTTTGAGCTTGATAGTTTTTGCTCTAGTGCTTCACTTATATCTTTTAGAGCACGGCGGTGGCTTAATTTTGAAGAAATTGCTAGTCTCTCATGCTTCACTTATATTATTTTGAGAGTCTTTTAGAACATCATGGTATTTTCTATGGTTACGAATTTGGTCCTAGAATGATGATCTTCCAAGTTGGGTATAATAAAAACTATCATAGGAAGTGAATTGGATGCTATGATCAATTTGATGCTTGATAATTGTTTTGAGATATAAAGGTAGTAATGTTAGGGTCATGCTAGTGGGTAATTATGAAATTGAGAAATACTTGTGTTGAAGTTGGCAAGTCCCGTAGCATGCACATATGGTAAAAGTTGTGTGACAAATTTGTTGCATGAGGTGCTCTTTTAATTGCCTTCCTTATGAGTGGAGGTCGGGATCACGCGATGGTTAACTCATACCAACCCTTCCCCTAGGAGCATGCGTAGTAGTACTATGCTTCGAGGGCAAGTAGACTTTTGCAATAAGTATATGAGTTCTTTATGACTAATGTGAGTCCATGGATATACGCACACTCATCCTTCCACTTTGCTAGCCTCTATTATACCGCGCAACTTTTGCTGGTATCATGCGCCCATTATTTACCTTCCTCAAAACAGCCACCATACCTACCTATTATGGCATTTCCATAGCCATTCCGAGATATATTGCCATGCAACTTTCCACCGTTCCATTTATTATGACACACTTCATCATTGTCATGTTGCTCTTTGCATGATCATGTAGTTGACATCGTATTTGTGGCAAGGCCACCTTCATAATTTCCATACATGTCGCTCTTGATTCATTGCATATCCCGGTACCCCACCGGAGGCATTCATATAGAGTCATATCTTGTTCTAGCTTTGAGTTGTAATTCTTGAGTTGTAAATCAATAAAAGTGTGATGATCTTCATTATTAGAGCATTGTCTCAGTGAGGAAAGGATGATGAAGACTATGATTCCCCCACAAGTCGGGATGAGACTTCGGACTTTAAAAAGAAAAATAAAAGAGAAAGGCCAAAAAGAAAAAAAGAGGCCAAAGAAAAAAAAGGAGAAAAGAAAAAAAAGAAAGGAAAAGAAAAAAAGAGAAAAAAATAAAATGAGAGAAAAAGAGAGAAGGGACAATGCTACTATCTCTTTTTCCACACTTGTGCTTCAAGTAGCACCATGATCTTCATGATAGAGAGTCTCCTATGTTGTCACTTTCATATACTAAGTTGGAATTTTTCATTATAGAACTTGGCTTGTATATTCCAATGATGGGCTTCCTCAAAATGCCCTAGGTCTTCGTGAGCAAGCAAGTTGGATGCACACCCACTTAGTTTCTTTTGTTGAGCTTTCATATATTTATAGCTCTAGTGCATCTGTTGCATGGCAATCCCTACTCACTCACATTGATATCTATTGATGGGCATCTCCATAGCCCGTTGACACGCCTAGTTGATGTGAGACTATCTTCTCCCTCTTTTTGTCCTCACAACCACCACCATATACCACCATAGTGCTATGTCCATGGCTTGCGCTCATGTATTGTGTAAGAGTTGAAAAAGCTGAAGCGCGTTAAAAAGTATGAACCAATTGCTTGGCTGAAACTGGGGTTGTGCATGATGGGAGTATTTTGTGTAATGAAAATGAAGCATGGCCTAACTATATGATTTTGTAGGGATAAGCTTTCTTTGGCTATGCTATTTTGATAGGACATGATTATTTGTTAGTATGCTTCGAAGCATTATTATTTTTATGTTTTATAAGCTTTTATCTTGAATCATTTGGATCTGAACATTCATGCCACAATAAAGAAAATTACATTGAGAATTATTTACCTACTCGAGGTAGCATTCCACATCAAAAATTCTGTTTTTATCATTTACCTACTCGAGGACGAGCAGGAATTAAGCTTGGGGATGCTTGATACGTCTCCAACGTATCTATAATGTTTGATTGTTCCATGCTATTATATTACCCCTTTTGGATGTTTATGGGCTTTATTTTACACATTTATATAATTTTTGGGACTAACCTACTAACCGGAGGCCCAGCCCGTATTGCTGTTTTTTTGCCTATTTCAGTATCTCAAAGAAAAGGAATATCAAACAAAGTCCAAACGGAATGAAACCTTCGGGAGCGTGATTTCTGGAACAAACGTGATCCGTAGAACTTGGAGTGCAAGTCAAGAAGCTTGTGAGGCAGCCAAGAGATAGGAGGGCGCGCCCACCTCCTCTGGGCGCGCCCCCTATCTCCTGGGCCCCACAGGCGGCCACCGACATACTTCTTCCTCCTATATATATAGCTACGCACCCCGAAAACATCCAGGGAGCCAACGAAACACAATTTCCACCGCCGTAACCTTCTATATCCGTGAGATCCCATCTTGGAGCCTTCACCGGCACTCCGCCGGAGGGGGAATCGACCACGAGGGCTTCTACATTAACACCATTGTCCCTCCGATGAGTTGTGAGTAGTTTACCACAGACCTTCGGGTCCATAGTTATTAGCTAGATGGCTTCTTCTCTCTTTTTGGATCTCAATGCAATGTTCTCCCCCTCTCTTGTGGAGATCTATTCGATGTAAACTCTTTTTGCGGTGTGTTTGTCGAGATCCGATGAATTGTGGGTTTATGATCAAGTTTACCTATGAGAAATATTTGAATCTCCTCTGAATTCTTTTATGTATGATTGAGTTATCTTTGCAAGTCTCTTCAAATTATCAGTTTGGTTTGGCCTACTAGATTGATCTTTCTTGCCATGGGAGAAGTGCTTAGCTTTGGGTTCAATATTGCGGTGTCCTTTCCCAGTGACAACACGGGCAGCAAGGCACGTATTGTATTGTTTCCATCGAGGACTAAAAGATGGGTTTTATATCATATTGCATGAGTTTATCCCTCTACATCATGTCATCTTTCTTAATGTGTTACTCTGTTCTTATGAACTTAATACTTTAGATGCAGGCGGGAGTCAGTCGATGTGTGGAGTAAGAGTAGTAGATGCAGGCCAGAGTCGGTCTACTTGTCACGGACGTGATGCCTATATACATGATCATGCCTAGATAATCTCATAATTATTCGCTTTTCTATCAATTGCTCGACAGTAATTTGTTCACCCACCGTAATACTTATGCTATCTTGAGAGAAGCCTCTAGTGAAACCTATGGCCCCCGGGTCTATCTTTTATCATATAAGCTTTCAATCTAGTTTTTATTTGCATCTTTACTTTTTGCATCTATATTATAAAATACCAAAAATATATTTATCTTATCATACTATCTCTATCAGATCTCACTTTTGCAAGTGGCCGTGAAGGGATTGACAACCCCTTTATTGTGTTGGTTGCGAGTTCTTTGTTTGTTTGTGTAGGTGTGTGGGACTTTTGAGGAGCCTCCTACTGGATTGATACATTGGTTCTCAAAAACTGAGGGAAATATTTACGCTACTATTGCTGCATCACCCTTTTCTCTTCAAGGAAAACCAACGCAAGCTCAAGACGTAGCACACACCCACTTAGTTTCTTTTGTTGAGCTTTCATACATTTATAGCTCTAGTGCATCAGTTGCATGGCAATCCCTACTCACTCACATTGATATCTATTGATGGGCATCTCCATAGCCCATTGATACGCCTAGTTGATGTGAGACTATGTTCTCCCTTTTTGTCTTCACAACCACCACCATATACCACATATAGTTCTATGTCCATGGCTTGCGCTCATGTATTGCGTAAGAGTTGAAAATGCTGAAGCGCGTTAAAAAGTATGAACCAATTGCTTGGCTGAAACCGGGATTGTGCATTATGGGAGTATTTTGTGTAATGAAAATGAAGCATGGCCTAACTATATGATTTTGTAGGGATAAGCTTTCTTTGGCTATGCTATTTTGATAAGACATGGTTATTTGTTAGTATGCTTCAAGTATTATTATTTTTATGTTTTATAAGCTTTTATCTTGAATCACTTGGATCTGACCAATCATGCCACAATAAAGAAAATTACATTGAGAATTATGCTAGGTAGCATTCCACATCAAAAAATTGTGTTTTTATCATTTACCTACTCGAGGACGAGCAGGAATTAATCTTGGGGATGCTTGATACGTCTCCAACGTATCTATAATTTTTTTATTGTTCCATGCTATTATATTACCTGTTTTGGATGTTTATGGGCATTACTTTATACTTTTATACTATCATTTTTGGGACTAACCTACTAACCGGAGGCCTAGCCCGAATTGCTGTTTTTTTGCCTATTTCAGTGTTTCGAAGAAAAGGAATATCAAACGGAGTCCAAACGGAATGAAACCTTCGGGAGCGATCTTTTTGGAACAAACGTGATCCAGAGGACTTGGAGTGGAAGTCAAGAAACAAGCAAGGCGGCCACGACGGTGCTCGGTGCGCCCCCTAGGGTTGGGCGTGCCCCCCACCCTCGTCGACCCCTCGAGCGTCCACCGACCTACTTCTTCCTCCTATATATACCCATGTACCCTGAAAACATCAGAAGCGACCACGAAAACCTAATTCCACCGCCATAACCTTCTGTATCCGCGAGATCCCATCTTGGAGCCTTCGCCGGTGCTCCACCGGAGGGGGAATCGATCACGGAGGGCCTCTACATCATCTCCAGGGCCTCGTCGATGAGTTGTGAGTAGTTTACCACAGACCTTCGGGTCCATAGTTATTAGCTAGATGGCTTCTTCTCTCTCTTTGAATCTCAATACAAAGTTCTCCTCGATCTTCTTGGAGATCTATTCGATGTAACTCTTTTTGCGGTGTGTTTGTCAAGATCCGATGAATTGTGGGTTTATGATTAAGTTTATCTATGAGAAATATTTGAATCTTCTCTGAATTCTTTTGTGTGTGATTAAGTTATCTTTGCAAGTCTCTTTGAATTATTAGTTTGGTTTGGCCTACTGGATTGATGTTTCTTGCAATGGGAGAAATGCTTAGCTTTGGGTTCAATCTTGCGGTGTCCTTTCCCAGTGACAGCAGGGGCAACAAGGCACGTATTGTATTGTTGCCATCGAGGATAAAAAGATGGGGTTTATATCATATTGCATGAGTTTATCCCTCTACATCATGTCATCTTTCTTAATGTGTTACTCTATTCTTTATGAACTTAATACTCTAGATGCATGCTGGATAGCGGTCGATGTGTGGAGTAATAGTAGTAGATGCACGCATGAGTTGGTCTACTTGTCATGGACGTGATGCCTATATACATGATCATGCCTAGATAATCTCATAATTATTCGCTTTTCTATCAATTGCTCGACAGTAATTTGTTCACCCACCGTAGTACTTATGCTATCTTGAGAGAGGCCACTAGTGAAACCTATGGCCCCCGGGTCTATCTTTTATCATATAAGCTTTCAATCTACTTTTATTTGCATCTTCACTTTTCCAATCATATCATAAAATACCAAAAATATATTTATCTTATCATATTATCTCTATCAGATCTCACTTTCGCAAGTGGACGTGAAGGGATTGACAACCCCTTTATTGTGTTGGTTGCGAGTTCTTGTTTGTTTGTGTAGGTGCGTGGGACTTTTGAGGAGCCTCCTACTGGATTGATACCTTGGTTCTCAAATACTGAGGGAAATACTTACGCTACTATTGCTGCATCACCCTTTCCTCTTCAAGGAAAACCAACGCAAGCTCAAGACGTCGCAGCGACCCGCCAAGGTTCAAGCTGCCCCAAAGCATGTCTTTGTTGGCTTTACTCAAGGAGTAGATCTGGAAGGAGGATTTGAGTCCGGTGGTGAGGCAGCCGTCTATTCAGGCGATGAGTCCTCAACCAGTGAGACCAACTCCATGTATCACGTTCAGGATGGCGGGCTTGGGGGCTATTCCGATGGTGACAGTATCCTGGACCCCTACGAGCCGCCAAACCGGGTTACAATCTTCATGGCCGGTACGCAGCCAGGGCAGAATTCTTCAACTGTTGCAGCAATGATCTCCAGTTCAGCGACGACAACGATGGCTGGGGAAGGAGGCCCTATGTGCCCGCCGGCTCAAGTTTTATCTGAATTGTTGGATGCTCTGGCAATGTTGTTAACAGCGGAGGTGACCCCGGAGAACCAAAAGCATCATAACGCGAGCGTTGCAAAGTAATGTGACGAGATAGCTCAAGCAAAGGAGGATCTAAACATTGAGAACACCTGGATGGCATCGGAGCGAGCCGCTTTGGAGAGGGAAGCAGAACGGCTTCAAGCAGAAAATTTTTGTTTGAGTTTGGATCAGGATGCATCAAACGTTGTTTTTAACAGAAGGCATGTGAGTCATTTACCTCCGGTTTACGATGCGAGAAACCTTTTCAACACGCCTAGGGCAGGAACCAGTAACCCGCCTGTGCTGGATCGGGACGTTGAGGCGCCGGCAGCTGGAGCACCGGTTCAGCCACGTGCTGCAGACCCCCCACATTTGAATTTGACCCCTCCTCAGCATATTCTGATGCCCCTGGGTCATTATTCTAATCCTTTGGATAACATGATAGTTGCGGCTACTCGATTGGTGGCTCTCCCAGTTCAGGATGAGTCACCCGCAGCGATGGAAATATAGCGAGCAGGAGAACTTCTTCAGAAATTTGTGGCTCAATAGGCGACTTATTCATACAGTCGTGATCAGATTCATTCAACCCCACGTCCGAGCCAGAGCTATTGCAGACACATTGATGAGCCGGTTGTATCAAGCAGTGAGCGTCACCGCAATAAGCCTTGGAGGCCTGACCCGCCGCGTGCTGGTAATGATGCTCAGGCTTTG
This sequence comes from Triticum dicoccoides, assembly GCF_002162155.2. Classification (NCBI taxonomy): domain Eukaryota; kingdom Viridiplantae; phylum Streptophyta; class Magnoliopsida; order Poales; family Poaceae; genus Triticum; species Triticum dicoccoides. Next base: position 449,456,273 of record NC_041391.1, on the reverse strand, counting down.
GTGGATCAGGGCAGGGTGCGACGTGAGGCTGAGCTGGCAGCTCAGTTGGCGGCTCAACATCAACCTCCGGTTTATCCATCAGCATCTGTGGAGACATGGGTGACATCTAGAACCTTGGGTGTGCCGTGTTTAGTGTCGGATCTACGCAATGAGCGCTTGCCTAAAGATTCCAAGGGCCCCCGTAAGGTGCCTAACTATACGGCGGATCAACCCCCGGAGGCTTGGACTGAAAGCTATGAGATGGCTATGGAGATGTTGGATGTCAGTGATGTTGCATGTGCTAAGTATTTCACCATGATGTTGGATGGGCCGGCTCGTACATGGTTGAAAGGGCTGCCTGCTAACTCCATCGGGTCATGGGCGGAGTTGAAGCGCGTTTTATCCAAAAATTTAAAGACACATGCAAGCAGCCTATGTCGATTCTAGATTTGGACTCTTGCGTCCAAGGTGAAGGTGAGTCAACAACCAATTGGATGCGTCGGATCTCAGTTGTTATACACTCTCGGACAGTATCAATGTCGGTTCAGCAGTCTTGATGTTGGAGAAGAATTGCCGCTTCCTTCCCCTTAAGCAGAAATTGGGGCGGCTTAAGCGCAATTGTAATGATATGGGGGAGCTCATGGCAGCTCTCGTCAAATACGCCAACTCTTATAGCACTAAAGACCCCAAGTCTGATGAGGAGAAAGCTGGTAAAGGGAAAAAGAGTGGCAATGTAAAGGGACAGCATAACACAGCGGGTCTAGGTGGCAATGGTAAGCGCAAAGCCTGGACAATTTCTTATAATGAGAAAAGATCTCCCGAGGACACATGGGAATTATCGTCAAGCTAGTTTTCATCACGCTCATATGATTCGCGTTCGGTACTTTGATAATTTGGTATGTGGGTGGAGCGGTGCTTGGGTACTGCCCTTACTTGGACAAGCATCCCACTTATGATTAACCCCTATTGCAAGCATCCACAACTACAAAAGAAGTATTAAGGTAAACCTAACCACAACATTAGACATATGGATCCAAATCAGCCCCTTACGAAGCAACGCATAAACTAGGGTTTAAGCTTCTGTCACTCTAGCAACCCATCATCTACTTATTACTTCCCAATGCCTTCCTATAGGCCCAAATAATGGTGAAGTGTCATGTAGTCGACATTCACATAACACCACTAGAGGAAAGACAACATACTTCTCATCAAAATATCGAAGGAATAGCAAATTCACATGACTACTAATAGCAAGACTTCACCCATGTACTCATGAACAAACGTAACTACTCACAAAGCATATTCATGTTCATAATCAGAGGAGTAATAATATGCATGAAGGATCTGAACATATGATCTTCCACCAAGTAAACCAATTAGCATCAACTACAAGGAGTAATCAACACTACTAGCAACCCACAAGTACCAATTTGTGGTTTTGATACAAGATTGGATACAAGAGATGAACTAGGGTTTTGAGAGGAGAGGGTGCTGGTGAAGATGTTGATGGAGATTGACCCCCTCCCGATGAGAGGATCGTTGGTGCTAACGATGGTGATGATTTCCCCCTCCCAGAGGGAAGTTTCCTCGGCAGAACAGCTCTGCCGGAGCTCTAGATTGGTTCTGCCAAGGTTCCGCCTCGTGGCGGCGGAGTTTCGTCCTGTAAGCTTGCCTTTGATTTTTTTTCCAGGGTAAAAGCCTTCATATAGCAGAAGATGGGCACCGGAGGGCCATCTGGGGGCCCAGGAGACAGGGGGCGCGCCCAGTAGGGGTGGGCGCGCCCCCCACCCTCCTGGCCGGGGTCTGGGCCCCCTCTGGTAGTTTCTTCGCTCAATAATTCTTATTAATTCCAAAAATAACTTCCGTGGAGTTTCAGGATTTTTGGAGCAGTGCAGAATAGGTTTCCAATATTTGCTCCTTTTCCACCCAGAATTCCAGTTGCCGGCATTCCCCCTCTTCATGGTAAACCTTGTAAAATAAGAGAGAATAGCCATAAGTATTGAGATATAATGTGTAATAACAGCCCATCATGCAATAAATATTGATATAAAAGCATGATGCAAAATGGACGTATCAGTGCATGGTGATAGGAAGATTGCTCTGGATTGTGAAGAGGGTGATGCCGCGTATGCTGAGTCGGCCTTTGCCACCAAGGAGTTGAAGTTTTATAAAGATAATGTTGACCCGGCGGATATGACACCCTTGTAGAAGCCAACAACAGAGAATGACCCCCTGTTGAAGTTTAAGTCGGCAGATGACACTAAGTTGGTTGATTTTGTGCCCGGCGACTCATCCAAGTAATTCAGCATCGGTGCTAATATGGATCCGAAATAGGAAATCGCGCTCATCAAGTTCATCCATGAGAACCGGGACATCTTTGCATGGAAACCTTCTGACATGCCAGGTGTACCGAGGGAACTCGGTGAGCACACTCTTAATGTTAATCCAAAGTTTAAGTCGGTCAAGCAATTTCTTTATCGTTTCAATGAAGAGAGGCGTAAGGCAATTGGTGAAGAAGTGGCCCGGCTCTTGGATGCTGGATTCATTGTTGAAGTTTTTCATCCTGAGTGCTTAGCTAACTCGGTGCTGGTGCTTAAGAAAAATGGCAATTGGCGTATGTGCGTGGATTATACATACCTTAATAAGGCATGTCCGACTGACCCTTTTGCTCTCCCTCGTATTGGTCAGATTATTGATGCTATGGCGTGTTGTGAGCATTTGAGCTTTTTGGATGCTTATTCTGGTTATCATTAGATCAAGATGGCAGTTAAGGACTAGGAGAAGACAACTTTCATCACTCCCTTTGGAGCCTTCTGCTATGTGTCTATGCCCTTTGGGCTCAGCAGTGCCCAGGCGACTTACTAGCGGTGTGTTCAGAATTGCCTTCATAACCAGATTGGACGCAATGTTCACGCCTATGTGGATGATATCATTGTGAAATCCAGAAAGAAAGAGACTTTGATAGATGATTTGAAGGAGACCTTTGACAATCTTCAGGTCTATAAAATGATGCTTAACCTGGTCAAGTGTGTCTTTGGCGTGCTAGCAGGCAAACTTTTGGGTTCCTTGGTTTTCTAAAACAGGTATTGAAGCTAACCCAGAGAAAATCAAGGCTATCACTTCTTTGGCTAAGCCGGCATGTATCAATGATGTCCAGCGGTTGGCGGGTCGTATTGCAGCTTTGAGCCGGTTTATAAGCTGCCTGGGAGAGAAGGCTATCCCTTTGTATCAAATGATGAAGAAGACAAATGACTTTGTCTGGAGTGATGCTGCTAATGAGGCGTTTGAGGCGCTTAAGATACAGCTTGCTGAACCGCCGGTTCTTGCAACTCCTATTGAAAAGGAGCCCTTGCTTTTATATGTGGCTACAAACAACAGAGTTGTCAGTGTGGCAGTTGTGGTTGAAAGGAAGGAGTCAGGCAAGGAGTATCCGGTTCAAAGGTCGGTTTATTATGTTAGTGAGGTGCTCATTGAGTATAAGCAGAGATACCTACATTGGCGGAAATTGGTGTATGGCGTGTTAATGGCTAGCCGCAAGTTGAAGCAATATTTCCTTGGTCATCCCATCACTGTGGTTAGTTCTGCTCCCTTAGGGGAGATTATTCAAAACAGAGAAGCCACGGGCCAGGTAGCCAAGTGGGCCATTGATCTTGGACCCCATGGCTTGAAATATATTCCTCGGACAGCTATAAAGTCTCAAGCGCTTGTGGATTTCATCAATGACTGGACGGAATTGCAGATGCCTGAGGATAAGCCGGATAACACATATTGGACTATTCACTTTTATGGATCTAGGCAATTGGACGGCTCGGGGGCTAGAGTTATATTGACTTCCCCACGAGGTGATAAATTTTGTTATGTTTTAAGGTTGATGTTCCCTTGTACTAACAATGTAGTTGAGTATGAAGCTTTAATCCATGGTCTTCGGATGGCAAAAGAGATAAATCTAAGCCGGGTAAGGTCTTTTGGTGAATCAGACTTGGTGGCTCAGCAAGTGTCGGGAACTTGGGATTCAAAAGATCCACTCATGGCGGCTTATCGCCGAGAGGTTGATACTATTGCTGGTCATTTCAAAGGTTATCAAGAGGAGCATCTGGATCGTAGGAAAAATGAAGCTGTTGATTCTTTAAGCCGGCTGGGGTCTCAGCGTAAGCTGGTACCCCCTAATGTTTTCCTCGATGTTTTGCATAACACATCAGTTAAGTTGCCTACGGAGGAGGATCTTGCAATTCGTGACCCGGAGGCACAGTTGGTGGCGGCTCTCCATGTTATTCCTGATTGGACTATTCCATATTTGGCTTATATGACCTGGGGCGAGTTACCTAAGGATGAAACTTTGGCCAGGCAAATAACCCAGAGGTCTAAGTCAATGACTATTGTCAATGGTGAACTGCACAGATGCAGTGTTATAGGGGTGTTTTGACGATGCATTTCTCCTAAGGAGGGCCGTGAAATTCTAAGGGAGATTCATGAAGGAGATTGTGGCCATCATGCCATCTCTAAATCTCTCGTTGCTAAAGCTTTTCGTCATGGGTTTTACTGGCTGACGGCTCACGCTGATGTGGAAGATTTGGTCGGTAAATGTGATGGCTGTCAGAAATTTTCAAGACGAGCTCATGTGCTGGCTAAAGAATTGAGGATGATTCCAATTACTTGGTCATTTGCAGTCTGGGGGATGGATATGGTTGGGCCTTTTAAAAGGTCCAAGGACAAAAAGACTCATCTCTTGGTGGCTGTTGACAAATTTACAAAGTGGGTTGAAGCTGAGCCGGTCAGTAAATGTGATGCAGCAATGGCAGTTCAATTCATCAAAAAGGTGATCTTACGTTTTGGATACCCTCATAGCATCATTACTGATAATGGTACTAATTTTTCTAAGGGTGCAATGAAAGAATTCTGTCAACAAGAGCATATCCGGCTTGACATACCATCGGTGGCTCACCCCCAGTCTAATGGTCAAGTCGAAAGAGCTAATCATGAAATCTTGAGAGGTATCAAACCCCGGGAGCTAATCATGAAGTCCCATTGAATTCAATAGTCTTCAGCATATAAGAACCAGCACAGGAAGTATCGAGCATCTTGCGATCATTGGGAGAAAGCCGAGCATAAATTTTTTGAATAATCATTTCTCTGGAGAGCTCATGATTGGGGCATGAATATAATATTGACTTAAGCCTCCCCCAAGCCTGAGCGACGCTTTCTCCTTCGCGGTCCAGAAATTATATATGTAATTACGATCACGATGAACAAGATGCATAGGATAGAACTTCTGGTGAAATTCCAACTTCAATCATTTATAATTCCAAGATCCCGTATCATCACATAGCCTATACCATGTCAATGCATCTCCCTTCAAAGATAAAGGGAAGACCTTCCTTTTGACAACATCATCGGGAATACCTGCAAGCTTAAATAATTTACAAACTTCATCCACAAAGATAAGGTGTAAATCGGGATGCAATGTTCCATCTCCTGCAAAGGGATTAGCTAGCAGTTTCTCTATCATACCCGAAGGAATCTCAAAGTAAATATTTTCAGTAGGTTCATTAGGTTGAGGAGCAACTCTTTGCTCTTCTAGTCGGGGTGAAGATACCCCAAACAAGCCCCTCAAAGGATTAGTTTCCATAGTAACAAGTGACAGAAAATTTCAGCACACTATATAAATGTTCCCTTACCAAGTTCCACTCATCAAAAGCGCTACGGTGCTCGGCAACGGCGCCAGAAAATAGTCTTGATGACCCACAAGTATAGGGGATCTATCGTAGTCCTTTTGATAAGTAAGAGTGTCGAACTCAACGAGGAGCAGAAGGAAATGACAAGCGGTTTTTAGTAAGGTTTTCTCTGCAAGCACTGAAATTGTAGGTAACAGATAGTTTTGTGATAAGATAAATTGTAACGGATAACAAGCAATGAAAGTAAATAAAGTGCAGCAAGGTGGCCCAATCCTTTTTGTAGCAAAGTACAAACCTGGAAAATTTCTTATAATGAGAAAAGAGCTCCCGAGGACACATGGGAATTATCGTCAAGCTAGTTTTCATCACGCTCATATGATTCGCCTTCGGTACTTTGATAATTTGATATGTGAGTCGACCGATGCTTGGGTACTGCCCTTACTCGGACAAGCATCCCACTTATGATTAAACCCTATTGCAAGCATCCACAGCTACAAAAGAAGTATTAAGGTAAACCTAACCACAGCATTAGACATATGGATCCAAACCAGCCCCTTACGAAGCAACGCATAAACTAGGGTTTAAGCTTCTGTCACTCTAGCAACCCATCATCAACTTATTACTTCCCAATGCCTTCCTCTAGGCCCAAATAATGGCGAAGTGTTATGTAGTCGACATTCACATAACACCACTAGAGGAAAGACAACATACATCTCATCAAAATATCGAACGAATACCAAATTCACATGACTACTAATAGCAAGACTTCACCCATGTCCTCAGGAACAAATGTAACTACTCACAAAGCATATTCATGTTCATAATCAGAGGAGTAATAATATGCATTAAGGATCTGAACATATGATCTTCACCAAGTAAACCAATTAGCATCAACTACAAGGAGTAATCAACACTACTAGCAACCCACAGGTACCAATTTGTGGTTTTGATACAAGATTGGATACAAGAGATGAACTAGGGTTTTGAAAGGAGATGGTGCTGGTGAAGATGTTGATGGAGATTGACCCCCTCCCGATGAGAGGATCGTTGGTGATGACGATGGTGATTTTTTCCCCCTCCCGGAGGGAAGTTTCCCCGGCAGAATAGCTCTGTCGGAGCTCTAGATTGGTTCCGCCAAGGTTCCGCCTCGTGGCGGCGGAGTTTCATCCCGTAAGCTTGCCTATGATTTTTTTCCCAGGGTAAAAGCCTTCATATAGCAGAAGATGGGAACCGGAGGGCCACCTGGGGGCCCAGAAGACAGGGGGCGCACCCAGTAGGGGTGGGCGCGCCCTCCACCCTCCTGGCCTGGGTGTGGGCCCCCTCTGGTGGTTTCTTCGCTCAATAATTCTTATTAATTCCAAAAATAACTTCCGTGGAGTTTCAGGATTTTTGGAGCAGTGCAGAATAGGTTTCCAATATTTGCTCCTTTTCCAGCCAGAATTCCAGCTGCCGGCATTCCCCCTCTTCATGGTAAACCTTGTAAAATAAGAGAGAATAGCCATAAGTATTGAGATATAATGTGTAATAACAGCCCATAATGCAATAAATATTGATATAAAAGCATGATGCAAAATGGATGTATCAACTCCCCCAAGCTTAGACCTCGCTTGTCCTCAAGCGGAAGCCGAAATCAAAAAATATGCCCACATGTTTAGAGATAGAGGTGTCGATAAAAATAAAATACGGACATGAGGGCATCATGATCATTCTTATAATAGCAACATAAATAGATTTTGTCATATGATTTCTTATGTTCAAGTAACAACCAATTCACAATGCCAAGTACGGTTTAGAAACTTCATTGGGAACTAATAAACTATAATCTCAGTCATTGAAGCAATTGCAATTTATCATAACATCAGAGAGAGTCAAAAATAGAGCTTTTCAGCAAGTCCACCTACTCAACTATCATGTAGTCCTCTACAATTGCTAACACTCACGCAGTACTTGTGGTTATGGAGTTTCATTCGGACACTGAGAAAGATAGGGGCTTATTGTGTGCCTCCCAACGTATTCACCTTTGGGTGATGTCAACAATAATAATTCATGCTAACTTAGATCCAATTGGATATATATATCAAGATCTTTCAAACACGAGGAGCTTGCCAAAGGATAAAATGAAAAGGGGAAAGGTGAAGATCACCTTGACTCAAACATAAAGTAAAAGATAGGCCCTTCGCAGAGGGAAGCAGAGGTTGTCATGTGCTTTTAGGGTTGGATGCATAAAATCTTAATGCAAAAGAATGTCACTTTATATTGCCACTTGTATATGGACCTTTATTATGCAGTCCGTCGCTTTTATTGCTTCCACAACAAGATCGTATAAAGCTTATTTTCTCTGCACTAATAAGTCATACATATTTAGAGAGAATTTTTTATTGCCTGCAGCATGACAACTTACTTGAAGGATCTTACTCAATCCATAGGTAGGTATGGTGGACTCTCATGGCAAAAACTGGGTTTAAGGATATTTGGAAGCACAAGTAGTATCTCTACTTGGTGCAAGGAATTTGGCTAGCATGAGGGGGAAAGGCAAGCTCAACATGTTTGGAAGGTCAATGACAATATACTTTAACTAAGATGTGAGAAAACATAAACCATTACATTATCTTCCTTGTCCAACATCAACTCTTTTAGCATGTCATACTTAATGAGTGCTTCACAATCATAAAAGATGTCCAAGATAGTACCTCCTCACGCATCTCAATGGTTTGAGGGTGTTGCAGCACCTCCGCGAGATAGGGGTTGATAACCCTCTTGAAAAACTTGTCCTTGGGAGCGCTTGGAGACGTCATGATGCTCTAGATCTATCAGAAAAACAGCTCGAAACAAAAACAGAGGATATTTGCGTGATACAGTGGTCAAAGCCTTCGGGAGATTATATATTGAATTTTTACCGACCAAAATACGTAACATGCAAGAAAACGGAGTCCGGGAGGCACACGAGGTGGCCATGAGACAGGGGGGCGTGCCTAGGAAGGGTGGGCGCGCCCTCCACCCTCGTGGAGGCCTCATGTCCTTCCCGGACTACTTCTTTCTTTCTAAAATTCTTAAATATTCCAAAATGGATAAAAATTGCCACTAGAATTGTTTTGGAGTCGGTTTACTTACCGTACCACATACCTAATCCTTTTCGGAGTTTGGAACATTCTGGAAAGTGTCCCTTATGTATTCCTCCGGGGTTACGGTTTCAATAATATTAGTTTCAACATTGATAGGATTACCTGAGATGTAATGTTTGATTCTTTGACCGTTCACCACCCTCGGACTTGTGCCTTCTAAGTTGTTGATTTTTATGGCACCAGAACGATAGACCTCCTTGATAACGTAAGGACCTTCCCATTTAGAGAGAAGTTTTCCTGCAAAAAATCTTAAGCGAGAGTTGAATAATAACACATAATCACCTACATTAAACTCACGCTTTTGTATCCTTTTGTCATGCCAGCATTTGACTTTTTCTTTGAATAGCTTGGCATTCTCATAGGCTTGGGTTCTCCATTCATCAAGTGAGCTAATATCAAATAACCTCTTCTCACCGGCAAGTTTAAAGTCATAGTTGAGCTCTTTAATAGCCCAATATGCTTTATGTTCAAGTTCAAGAGGTAAGTGACATGCTTTTCCATAAACCATCTTATACGGAGACATGCCCATAGGATTTTTCTATGCAGTTCTATAGGACCATAATGCATCATCAAGTTTTTTGGACCAATTCTTTCTAGATCTATTGAAAGTCTTTTGCAAAATTAATTTGAGCTCTTTGTTGCTCAACTCTACTTGACCACTAGACTGCGGGTGATAAGGAGATGAAATTCTATGATTAACATCATACTTAGCAAGCATCTTACGGAAAGCACCATGAATAAAATGTGAACCACCATCAGTCATAAGATATCTAGGGACTCCAAACCTCGGAAAAATAACTTCTTTAAGCATTTTAATAGAAGTGTTATGATCAGCACTACAAGTCGGAATAGCTTCTACCCACTTAGTAACATAATCAACAGCAACTAAAATATGTGTGTAACCATTAGAGGCAGGAAAAGGTCCCATATAATCACAGCCCCAAACATAAAACGGTTCAATAACAAGAGAATAATTCATAGGCATTTCTTGATGTCTACTAATATTACCAATTCTTTGACATCCATCACAAGATAAGACAAACTTACGAGCATCTTTGAAGAGAGTAGGCCAATAAAAACCAGATTGCAATACCTTATGTGCAGTTCTATCTCCAGCGTGGTGTCCTCCATATGATTCAGACTGACACTTGCGTAGGATTTGTTCCTGTTCATGCTCAGGTACACAACGTCTAATAACACCATCTACTCCTTCTTTATAAAGGTGTGGGTCATCCCAGAAGTAATGTCTTAAATCATAAAAGAACTTTTTCTTTTACTGTTATGTGAAACTAGGTGGTATAAATTTAGCAACAATGTAATTAGCATAATCAGCATACCAAGGAGCAGTATGAGAAGCATTAGTGACCGCTAATTGTTCATCAGGAAAGCTATCATCAATAGGCAGTGGGTCATCAAGAACATTCTCTAACCTAGACAAGTTGTCCGCAACGGGGTTCTCAGCTCCCTTTCTATCAATAATATGCAAATCAAATTCTTGGAGCAAGAGAACCCATCTAATGAGTCTAGGCTTAGCATCTTTATTTTCCATAAGATATTTAATAGCAGCATGATCAGTGTGAATAGTAACTTTGGAATCAACAATATAAGGTCTAAACTTACCACATGCAAACACAACTGCTAAGAACTCTTTTTCCATAGTAGCATAATTTCTCTGGGCAGTATCAAGAGTCTTACTAGCATACTGGATAACTTTCAATTTCTTATCAACTCTTTGCCCTAGAACAGCACCTATAGCATAATCACTAGCATCACACATAATTTCAAAGGGTAAATTCCAATCAGGTGGCTGAACAATAGGTGCAGTGATCAAAGCTTTCTTAAGTATTTCAAATGCTTCTACACAATCATCATCAAAGACAAAAGGGATATCTCTTTGCAACAAATTAGTCATAGGCCTAGAGATTTTAGAAAAGTCCGTAATGAACCTCCTATAAAAACCGGCATGACCAAGGAAACTTCTTATACCTTTTATGTCCTTGGGACATGGCATCTTTTCAATAGCATCAACTTTGGCTTTATCAACTTCAATACCTCTCTCGGAAATCTTATGCCCCAAGACAATGCCTTCATTAACCATAAAGTGGCACTTTTCCCAATTCAAGACGAGATTAGTGTCTTCACATCTCTACAAAACTCGATCAAGGTTGCTCAAGCAATCATCAAAAGAGGATCCATAAACAGAGAAATCATCCATGAATACCTCACAAATCTTTTCACAAAACTCAAAGAATATAGCCATCATACATCTTTGAAAGGTAGCAGGTGCATTACATGAACCAAAAGGCATACGTCTATAAGCAAAAGTACCAAAAGGGCAAGTAAAAGTAGTTTTTGATTGATCCTTCGCTGACACAGGTATCTGAGAGAAACCAGAATAACCATCTAGAAAGCAGAAATGTGTGTGCTTGGATAGTCTTTCTAGCATTTGATCGATAAAAGGTAAAGGGTAATGATCTTTCTTAGTAGCTTTATTTAATCTACGAAAATCAATTACCATCCTATAACCTGTAATAATTCTTTGCGGGATCAATTCATCTTTATAATTAGGAACGACAGTAATACCTCCCTTTTTAGGAACACAATGGACAGGGCTTACCCAATCACTATCACTAACGGGATAAATTATAGCTGCCTCAAGTAGCTTAAGTATCTCCTTTCTTACCACTTCCTTCATCTTAGGATTCAATCGTCGTTGAGGATCTCTAACTGGTTTGGCATCGTCCTCCAAATTAATTTTGTGTTGGCATAACGTGGGACTAATGCCCTTGAGATCATCCAGAGTATATCCAATAGCAGCACGGTGCTTCTTCAGAGTTTTCAATAATCTTTCTTCTTCTTGCTCTGAAAGGTTAGCACTAATAATAACAGGATATATTTTCTTTTCATCAAGATAAGCATACTTAAGATTATCAGGTAATGGTTTGAGTTCATACACGGGATCACCCTTGGGTGGAGGGGGATCCCCTAGAATTTCAACGGGTAGGTTGTGTTTCAAAATAGGTTCCTGTTGAAGGAACACTTCATCTATTTCCCTTCTTCCTTCATAAACATATCATTTTCATGGTCTAGCAAATATTGTTCTAACGGGTCAGTAGGAGGCACGGCAATAGAAGCAAGACCAATAATCTCATCCTTACTAGGTGATTCTCTATCATGAGGTTGTCTATGAAACTTAGCAAAATTAAACTCATGAGACACATCCTCTGAGCCAATTGTAACTGTATCCTTTTCACAATCAATCCTAGCATTAACAATATTCAAGAAGGGTCTACCAAAAATAATGGGACAAAAATCATCTTGTGGGGAACTAAGAACAAGAAAATCAGCAGGATACTTAACCTTCCCACACAAGACTTCAACATCTCTAACAATCCCAATTGGTGAAATAGTATCTCTATTGGCAAGCTTGATAGTAACATCAATACCTTCCAATTCAACGGGTGCAATGTCATGCATAATTTATTTATATAAGTCATAGGGTATTGCACTAGCACTAGCACCCATATCACATAAGCCATGATAACAATGATCTCCTATTTTAACAGAAATAACAGGCATGCCTACAACAGGTCTATGTATCTTAGTATCTGGCCTAACAATATTAGTAGTCTCACCACAGAAATAAATAACATGCCCATCTAAATCATCATCCAAGAGATCTTTAACCATAGCAATACTAGGTTCAACTTTGATTTGCTCAGGAGGTGTATAAGTCCTAGTATTACTCTTATCAACAACAGTCGAAGTTTTAGCATGATCCTTTATCCTAACAGGAAAAGGAGGTTTCTCAACATAAGTAGTAGGAACAATAGGATCACTATAAGTGACAATCTTTTCTTCAACTGTAATAGGTTCAACTACTTTTACTTCAACGGGAGGATTATATTTAAACCACTTCTCCTTAGGGAGATCAACGTGAGTAGAAAAAGATTCACAAAAAGCAGCTACTATCTCAGAGTCAAGTCCATACTTAGCGCTAAATCCACGAAAAGCATCGGTATCCATAAAAGATTTAACACAATCAAACTTAGGTGTCATACCTGACTCCTTACCATCGTCGGAACCCCAATCTTCAGAATTGCATTCAATTCTTTCCAATAAGTCCCACTGAATTCAATAGTCTTCAGCATATAAGAACCAGCACAGGAAGTATCGAGCATGTTGCGATCATTGGGAGAAAGCCGAGCATAAAAATTTTGAATAATCATTTCTTTGGAGAGCTCATGATTGCGGCATGAATATAACATTGACTTAAGCCTCCCCCAAGCCTGAGTGACGCTTTCTCCTTCGTGAGGCCAGAAATTATATATGTAATTACGATCACGATGAACAAGATGCATAGGATAGAACTTCTAGTGAAATTCCAACTTCAATCGTTTATAATTCCAAGATCCCGTATCATCACATAGCCTATACCATGTCAATGCATCTCCCTTAAAAGATAAAGGGAAGACCTTCCTTTTGACAACATCATCGGGAATACCTGCAAGCTTAAATAATCCACAAACTTCATCCACAAAGATAAGGTGTAAATCGCGATGCAATGTTCCATCTCCTGCAAAGGGATTAGCTAGCAGTTTCTCTATCATACCTCAAGGAATCTCAAAGTAAATATTTTCAGTAGGTTCAGTAGGTTGAGGAGAAACTCTTTGCTCTTCTGGTCGGGGTGAAGATACCCCGAACAAGCCCCTCAAAGGATTAGTTTCCATAGTAACAAGTGACGGAAAATTTCAGCACACTATATAAATGTTTCCTTACCAAGTTCCACTCACCAAAAGTGCTACGGTCCTCGGCAACGGCGCCAGAAAATAGTCTTGATGACCCACAAGTATAGGGGATCTATCATAGTCCTTTCGATAAGTAAGAGTGTCAAACTCAACGAGGAGCAGAAGGAAATGACAAGCGGTTTTTAGTAAGGTTTTCTCTGCAAGCACTGAAATTGTAGGTAACAGATAGTTTTGTGATAAGATAAATTGTAACGGATAACAAGCAATGAAAGTAAATAAAGTGCAGCAAGGTGGCCCAATCCTTTTTGTTCCAAAGGATAAGCCTGGACAATTTCTTATAATGAGAAAAGAGCTCCCGATGACACATGGGAATTATCGTCAAGCTAGTTTTCATCACGCTCATATGATTCGCATTCGGTACTTTGATAATTTGATATGTGGGTGGACCGATGCTTCGCTACTGCCCTTACTTGGACAAGCATCCCACTTATGATTAACCCCTATTGCAAACATCCGCAACTACAAAAGAAGTACTAAGGTAAACCTAACCAAAACATTAGACATATGGATCCAAATCAGCCCCTTACGAAGCAATGCATAAACTAGGGTTTAAGCTTCTGTCACTCTAGCAACCCATCATCTACTTATTACTTCCCAATGCCTTCCTATAGGCCCAAATAATGGTGAAGTGTCATGTAGTCGACGTTCACATAACACCACTAGATGAAAGACAACATACATCTCATCAAAATATCGAACGAATACCAAATTCACATGACTACTAATAGCAAGACTTCACCCATGTCCTCAGGAACAAACGTAACTACTCACAAAGCATATTCATGTTCATAATAAGAGGAGTAATAATATGCATTAAGGATCTGAACATATGATCTTCCACCAAGTAAACCAATTAGCATCAACTACAAGGAGTAATCAACACTACTAGCAACCCATAGGTACCGATTTGTGGTTTTGATACAAGATTGGATACAAGAGATGAACTAGGGTTTTGAGAGGAGATGGTGCTGGTGAAGATGTTGATGGAGATTAACCCCCTCCCGATGAGATGATCGTTGGTGATGACGATGGTGATGATTTCGCCCTCCCGGAGGTAAGTTTCTCCGGTAGAACAGCTCTGCCGGAGCTCTAGATTGGTTCCGCCAAGGTTCCGCCTCGTGGCAAAAATAGTCTTGATGACCCACAAGTATAGGGGGTCTATCGTAGTCCTTTCGATAATTAAGAGTGTCGAACCCAACGAGGAGCAGAAGGAAATGACAAGCGGTTTTCAGTAAGGTTTTCTCTGCAAGCACTGAAATTGTAGTTAACAGATAGTTTTGTGATAAGACAAATTGTAACGGATAACAAGCAATGAAAGTAAATAAAGTGCAGCAAGGTGGCCCAATCCTTTTTGTAGCAAAGGACAAGCCTGGACAATTTCTTATGATGAGAAAAGAGCTCCCGAGGACACATGGGAATTATCGTCAAGCTAGTTTTCATCACGCTCATATGATTCGCGTTCGGTACTTTGATAATTTGGTATGTGGGTGGACCGGTGCTTGGGTACTGCCCTTACTTGGACAAGCATCCCACTTATGATTAACCCCTATTGCAAGCATCCGCAACTACAAAAGAACTATTAAGGTAAACCTAACCACAGCATTAGACATATGGATCCAAATCAGCCCCTTACGAAGCAACGCATAAACTAGGGTTTAAGCTTCTATCACTCTAGCAACCCATCATCTACTTATTACTTCCCAATGCCTTCCTCTAGGCCCAAATAATGGTGAAGTGTCATGTAGTCGACGTTGACATAACACCACTAGAGGAAAGACAACATACTTCTCATCAAAATATCGAACGAATACCAAATTCACATGACTACTAATAGCAAGACTTCACCTATGTCCTCAGGAACAAACGTAACTATTCACAAAGCATATTCATGTTCATAATCAGAGGAGTAATAATATGCATTAAGGATCTGAACATATGATATTCCACCAAGTAAACCAATTAGCATCAAATACAAGGAGTAATCAACACTACTAGCAACCCACAAGTACCAATTTGTAGTTTTGAGACAAGATTGGATACAAGAGATGAACTAGGGTTTTGAGAGGAGATGGTGCTGGTGAAGATATTGATGGAGATTGACCCCCTCCCGATGAGAGGATCGTTTGTGCTGACGATGGTGATGATTTCCCCCTCCCGGAGGGAAGTTTCCTCGGCATAAGAGATCTGTCGGAGCTCTAGATTGGTTCTGCCAAGGTTCCGCCTCGTGACGGCGGAGTTTCATCCCGTAAGCTTGCCTCTGATTTTTTTTCCAGGGTAAAAGCCTTCATATAGGAGAAGATGGGCACCAGAGGGCCATCTGGGGGCCCAGGAGACAGGGGGCGCACCCAGTAGGGGTGGGCTCGCCCCCCACCCTCCTGACCTGGGTGTGGGCCCCCTCTGGTAGTTTCTTCGCTCAATAATTCTTATTAATTCCAAAAATAACTTCCGTGGAGTTTCAGGATTTTTGCAGTAGTGCAGAATAGGTTTCCAATATTTGCTCCTTTTCCAGCCAGAATTCCAGCTGCCGACATTCCCCCTCTTCATGGTAAACCTTGTAAAATAAGAGTGAATAGCCATAAGTATTGAGATATAATGTGTAATAACAGCCCATCATGCAATAAATATTGATATAAAAGCATGATGCAAAATGGACGTATCAGTGCACGGTGATAGGAAGATTGCTCTGGATTGTGAATTGGGTGATGTCGCGTATGCTGGGTCGGCCTTTGCCACCGAGGAGTTGAAGTTTTATAAAGATAATGTTGACCCGGCGGATATGACACCCTTGAAGAAGCCAACAACAGAGAATGACCCCATGTTGAAGTTTAAGTCGGCAGATGACACTAAGTTGGTTGATTTTGTGCCCGGTGACTCATCCAAGTAATTCAGCATCAGTGCTAATATGGATCCGAAATAGGAAATCGCGCTCATCAAGTTCATCCATGAGAACCGGGACATCTTTGCATGGAAACCTTCTGACGTGCCAGGTGTACCGAGGGAACTCGCTGAGCACACTCTTAATGTTAATCCAAAGTTTAAGTCGGTCAAGCATTTTCTTTGTCGTTTCAATGAAGAGAGGCGTAAGGCAATTGGTGAAGAAGTGGCCCGGCTCTTGGCTGCTGGATTCATTGTTGAAGTTTTTCATCCTGAGTGGTTAGCTAACCCGGTGCTGGTGCTTAAGAAAAATGGCAATTGGCGTATGTGCGTGGATTATACAGACCTTAATAAGGCCTGTCCGGCTGACCCTTTTGCTCTCCCTCGTATTGATCAGATTATTAATGCTATGGCGGGTTGTGAGTATTTGAGCTTTTTGGATGCTTATTCTGGTTATCATTAGATCAAGATGGCAGTTAAGGACCAGGAGAAGACAACTTTCATCACTCCCTTTGGAGCCTTCTGCTATGTGTCTATGCCCTTTGGGCTCAACAGTACCCAGGCGACTTACTAGCGGTGTGTTTAGAATTGCCTTCATAACCAATTGGACGCAATGTTCACACCTATGTTGATGATATCATTGTGAAACCCAGAAAGAAAGAGACTTTGATAGATGATTTGAAGGAGACCTTTGTTAATCTTCGGGTCTATAAAATGATGCTTAACCTGGCCAAGTGTGTCTTTGGCGTGCTAGCGGGCAAACTTTTGGGTTCCCTGGTTTCTGAGAGAGGTATTGAAGCTAACCCGGAGAAAATCAAGGCTATCACTTCTTTGGTTAAGCCAGCATGTATCAATGATGTCCAGTGATTGGCGGGTCATATTGTAGCTTTGAGCCAGTTTATAAGCTGCCTGGGAGAGAAGGCTATCCCTTTGTATCTAATGATGAAGAATACAGATGACTTTGTTTGGACTGATGCTGCTAATGAGGCGTTTGAGGCGCTTAAGAGACAGCTGGCTGAACCGCCGGTTCTTGCAACTCCTATTGAAAAGGAGCCCTTGCTTTTATATGTGGCTGCAAACAAGAAAGCTGTCAGTGTTGCAGTTGTGCTTAAAAGGAAGGAGTCGGGCAAGGAGTATCCGGTTCAAAGGTCGGTTTATTATGTCAGTGAGGTGCTCATTAAGTCTAAGCAGAGATACCTACATTGGCGGAAATTGGTGTATGGCGTGTTCATGGCTAGCCCCAAGTTGAAGCAATATTTCCTTGGTCATCCCATCACTGTGGTTAGTTCTGCTCCCTTAGGGGAGATTATTCAAAACAGAGAAGCCACGGGCCGGGTAGCCAAGTGGGCCATTGATCTTGGACCCCATGGCTTGAAATGTATTCCTCGGACAGCTATAAAGTCTCAAGCGCTTGTATATTTCATCAATGACTGGATGGAATTGCAGATGCCTGAGGATAAGCCGGATAACACATATTGGACTATTCACTTTTATGGATCTAGGCAATTGGATAGCTCGGGGGCTGGAGTTATATTGACTTCCCCACGAGGTGATAAATTTTGTTATGTTTTAAGGTTGATGTTCCCTTGTACTAACAATGTAGTTGAGTATGAAGCTTTAATCCATGGTCTTCGGATGGCTAAAGAGATAAATCTAAGCCGGGTAAGGTGTTTTGGTGACTCATACTTGGTGGCTCAGCAAGTGTCAGGAACTTGGGATTCAAAAGATCCACTCATGGCGGCTTATCACCGAGAGGTTGATACTATTGTTGGTCATTTCAAAGGTTATCAAGTGGAGCATGTGGATCGTAGGAAAAATGAAGCTGCTAATGCTTTAAGCCGGCTGGGGTCTCAGCGTAAGCCGGTACCCCCTAATGTTTTCCTCGATGTTTTGCATAACACATCAGTTAAGTTGCCTACGGAGGAGGATCTTACAATTCCTGACCCGGAGGCACAGTTGGTGGCGGCTCTCCATGTTATTCCTGATTGGACTATTCCATATTTGGCTTATATGACCTGGGGCGAGTTACCTGAGGATGAAACTTTGGCCAGGAAAATAACCCGGAGGTCTAAGTCAATGACTATTGTCAATGGTGAACTGCACAAATGCAGTGTTACAGGGGTGTTTTGACGATGCATTTCTCCTAAGGAGGGCCCTGAAATTCTAAGGGAGATTCATGAAGGAGATTGTGGCCATCATGCCATCTCTAAATCTCTTGTTGCTAAAGCTTTTCGTCATGGGTTTTATTGGCTGACGGCTCACGCTGATGTGGAAGATCTGGTCAGTAAATGTGACTGTTGTCAGAAATTTTCAAGACGACCTCATGTGCCGGCTCAAGAATTGAGGGTGATTCCAATTACTTGGTCATTTGCAGTCTGGGGGATGGATATGGTTGGGCCTTCTAAAAGGTCCAAGGACAAAAAGACTCATATCTTGGTGGATGTTAACAAATTTACAAAGTGGGTTGAAGCTGAGCCGGTCAGTAAATGTGATGCAGCAATGGCGGTTCAATTCATCAAAAAGGTGATCTTACATTTTGGATACCCTCATAGCATCATTACTGATAATGGTACTAATTTGTCTAAGGGTGCAATGAAAGAATTCTGTCAACAAGAGCATATCCGGCTTGACATACCATCGATGGCTCACCCCTAGTCTAATGGTCAAGTTGAAAGAGCTAATCATGAAATCCTGAGAGGTATCAAACCCCGGCTTATGGTCCCTTTGCAGAGGACGCTGGGTTGTTGGGTGGAAGATATGCCCTCAATGCTTTGGAGTATCAATACCATCCCTAACAGATCTATGGGTTACACGCCTTTCTTCATGGTTTACGGAGTAGAGGCGGTTCTCCCTAGTGACATACGTCACGATTCACCCCGTGTGGCGGCTTATGTTGAAGCTAATAATGAGAGAGCACGTCAGGATGCTATTGACCTTTTGGATGAGGAGCGTGACCTTGCGGAGGCTCATTCAGCGATTTTCCAGCAAGGTCTGTGTCGTTATCACAGCCGCCTGGTTAAAACCAGGACCTTTCAAGAAGGAGATTTGGTGATCCGGCTCATCCAGGATCAAACTGACATGCACAAGTTATCCCCACCTTGGGAAGGGCCCTTTGTGGTCAGTAAAAATCTGAACAACAGGTCATACTACCTTATCGATGTTCGAGACCACAAGGACTCACGCACGTTGGAGGAGGAGATCCACCGGCCGTGGAATATTTCTCATCTTAGGCCTTATTACACCTGAGCCACCGGCTCTTATGATGTACATACCTTTACCAATGTATGAGAATCCGAGTCTTTATTGTTACTTCATAAGGTAACTTGGGGGCTTCCTGCTTATTGAGCATAGCTATGATTACCCTTTTGATCTGGCTTGTACGCCTTGATTGCAAATACTTAGGGGCTTCCTGCTCATTGAGCATAGCTATGACTACCCTATTGATCTGGCTTGTATGTCTGGATCAAAATATTACTTGGGGGCTTCTTGTTAAATGAACAAGAGCTTTGTTGTCCCTCGTAATAGGCTTGGACACCAGGTGTATTCACCAAAAATCCGGGTTATCCTGCCTTTGTATGCTTTCCACTCCAACCAGGTAATCCTGGAATGACTCGCCATACTCTTGAGTCTTGACAGTCAATATTATAAAGACCCTGAATTTGTCAAAGTTAAAACAGCGATTGGTCATGTGAGGCCCAGCTTACAGGTTTGAATTAAGGAGTAACTCAGTGGCTGTGCAGCCCTTGAATGGCACTTGATGTTGAGGCTTGGCAGCCTTTGAATGCCTTGTTTTTCTGGTTTATATTGACTTTGCATCTTTTTGGTGATTTTTGTTTGTACCATATTGATATATGTTTGAAAGTTGATTTGGGCTATGTTGCCTTGATCGTTATGATTCATATTTGAAAATATCCGGTGTTTTGCTAAACCGGCCTGGCGTTGGACGTTAAGTCGCTAGTATATGATGATCATATGTTTGGAGTTTTGTACTCTAAAGATTTTTTGGATGATACCCTTTGTTGTCTCTGGCGTTATAAGCCGGCAATATGAATAAATTGCACAAGAGCGCTGCGCTCTGAGTTGGGACTGTTACCCTTATTGCATATGTCATGGTAAGCCGGCAATACGCATAAGTATCACAGGTATGATATTTATTTTGTTATTTTGATAAACCGGCCCTGGTTATGGACAATGCAGTCACCAGTAGTTTTTTATATGGGGCATTATGACCCGCCTTGGGGTAAACCGCGAATGCACTAGTGCAGTTTGTATGCAGGGTCCATGACAACATGATCAAGCAAAGTTGATAATTATTATGAGCATAAATAGTGGATCATCAAATAAGATCAAAACGGCTCATAAGTGTTATGCAGATCAACATGCACGATGGCATGGCAGATAATTGTTTTCAAGCTAGCATATTACAAGGCAACAGACGGCCCAAAAGAATAAGTGTTTTGGTAAAGTATCTCAACTGACAGATGCTAAGCCTGCCTGCGGCTTACTGATCTTGACCTTGGCGGGTAGAGGGCACCGGGTCATCATGCACCGGTTCATCATCTTCCTCTTCACCCATTGGCTGGAAGTCAGAGGTTGTCCAATTGATCACAGTCAAAGCTTTGAATACAGCCTCGTCATCAATAAGTGTTGACGGGTCAATGTCAGGGGCAAAAGTATGCTTATGAATTGGAGGAGTAAGGTCCTGGGATTCATGAATAGGTGATTTAACCTTCTTGTTGTCAGCATCATAAACCGCCTGATAATGAGACGGGTCGGTATCTTCAGCTAACTTGCTGGCAAAAGGACGCATTTATTTTGCTATTGAAGCAAAGTCCTCAGCACTGAAGGGAGACCCGTACTCCTTTACACTGGGGCATCCATTGGCCAAGTCTTCCAGGTCAAGATCTGCTTGCCACGCCTTGGCACGGGTTAGTGTGGTGATTGCACCGGCTCTTGTAGCTGGTCGTTTAAGCTCCTCAACCCGTTGGGGCAGCACAGATAACTTCTCCAGCGTGTCCTTGATAAGGGTCGGCGGTTATTTCTCGTGCGAGGCAGCAGAGATAGCCCATTGCGCACCAGTGTATAGTTGCTCTATAATAGTATAGGCGGCTTTCAGCGTCTTGCGCATGTCTGAGCCAAGGTGTGTGATTCTGGAGCCTGCATTACCAAGTACATCTATAAGCCGGATGAATGATTATTGCAACTCCTTAGTGGTAACAAATCGAGATAATGTTACTTGCCGAAGATGGCAGCTGTCATGGTGTTTATTTGACATTTTAAGTTGGAAAGCTCTTCAGGCACCAGCTTAAGAGTCGCTTCTGCTTCCTCGGCTCTCTTCAATAGAGTTGTTTTCTCTGTCTCCTAGCCTGCCTGGTCAGCCTTGAAGTTTTTCTTCAGCTTTTCCATCTCTGCCAAGGCGGTGGTCAATTCTGCCTTGGCCTTGGAGGTTTCATATTGCTGAGACTTGATGTTCTCTTGAAGATCGGCGACTTGGGATTCTTTGACATTGAGTTCAGCCTGCAGGATGCAAACAATAGGCGGTTTTACAAACATGCTATTTATAAGTCCCAAGCACAATACAAGTATTTCATTTGGCACTTGGGGGCTAATGCACATTGCTCTTTTTAAAGACATTTTCATGATGACTCAGCTACACTATTGTGACTATAGCCTATTCATGGAGGCTATATACTTGGATTTTATTGACAGCTATGGTAATGAGACCCGGCTTATCTTGACAGATTAAGCCGGCCCTTGGGGGCTACATGTGTAAAGTTGAAGTATTACTATTTGAAGTCCCGGTTTATCTTGAAAGTATAAGCCGGCCCTTGGGGGCTACTAGATTTGATCTACAAGGCTATTTAAAGTCTACATTACATTCCATTCTATCATGTCCAGTAAACTTGGCAGCTAATGGAAGTATATTCATATGAAGAGGGTTGTAGTATTTACCTCAAAATGCTCCTTCATCAAGTTAACTAAGCCGGCTTCAAAGTCACGGCTTGTGTGCAGGCGGTTCAGATACCCGGAGTGGATCTCTTGAGCGCTATAGTGAGCATAGCTCTCTAGATTCACTTACCACTTGCCCTTGTCAGCAACGGATATTTCTTCCTTGCCATTGTGCTTTGCCAGGACAATGGGATTGCCTGGTAATGTGTAACCAAGCCCGGTAATGGTAACATCGTCAGCTTTTTCTTCAACAGGCTTGATGGGGCTTGGCGGCTTGATGGGACTTGGCGGCTTGGTGGTGGCTGGATCAACATCCATATGATCTATGGAAATGTTGTGCTCTTCCAAAGGCGGATCATCAGCTGTGGCTTCAACGGCATGGAAGGAAGTGTCTGTTGACTGCTTCTCCGGTTCAGAAGGATTTTAGTGGTTTTTTTCACCTTTGATTTCTTGCTGGGCTTTGCCATAGCTCTATGAGTGGAGCACAAAGACGAGGTTAGCACAACAACTGAATACATGATTGAAAGCAGAGATTAAACATTCTTACCCAGGCACAGTCTTGAAGACTGGGACGTGAGTCCCGTTGAATCGCCAGAGGAGGAATGAGATGTTCCCTGGTAATTTGAATCAAAAGGATTAAGAGGTTGTCGAAAAAGACCTGCCTTGGGATAAGTTAAGTAGGAAATTGTTGAGACCTCTGGACGATGTTTGCGGGGAGCTGGAGTGTTTGGTAAGCCGTAGGAAAGGATCCTGCCTCCACTATTCCGGGTTGTGTGGCGAGCTTCATGTTGCTGCTTCTTCAAAATAAAGTTGGGATCCAAATAAGCTAAAGGATGAGAAAACCTTACTTTTTGGCTTGCTTGTCGATATTTCTGTTTTGCCAGAGATTCTGAGTTGTTGGAAAGAACAATTACCTCTTCATCACCAGCACGACTGGCTTCCGCATCATCCTGATAATAGTCATTGTCAATGAGATGTACAAAAAATGAGCCAAGAGAATCAAGTTCTACCTCCGACTCATCATCATCACCATCATCATCCAAGTACAGTAACTCGGAGGGGTCGGTCTTCTTCTTGGTAGGCTTCTTGTTAACCTTGGTCTTGGTCCGGGTCTTCTTGGCCAGCTTGTCTTGCAGCTTCTTCTTCCAAAAAGGAGAATCAGCCTGTGGAAGTCATATGATTATAAGAGCACAGTGTTAATGAAAACATAATTCAACTGAAACAGTATGTGAAAAACTTACAACTGGCGGTTGGTTGAAGGTGCAGAAAGGACTAAGTCCGGTTTTGCTGCACTCTGCCAAGCTTTCATTCAACAAAGCCTTGGTCGCATCATTGATTTCTGCGTCAAATAATTGGATTTCACAGTGGCGTTGTGGATCTTTCAAATCGCCGGTGTACTCGCACATTGAGCCGGGGCGGCGGCTTAAGGGCAGAATCCTCCAGGCGACCCAGCACCGAACAAGGTCGATGTCGGTTAAGCCGTTAGGCGTGAAGGATCTGATCTTTGAGAAAATGGGCACGTATTTGGCCTACTCCTTTGTACTGATCCACTCTGGGAGCCGATGTGTGTTGTTGAGCTGGTGTTCACGGTAACCCGACAGGGGATTTTCACCCTCTGGAGACGTATCTTGGCAATAAAACCAAGTCTGGTTCCAGTCCTTAGGATGACTGGGCGACTTGGCATATGGGAAGGTGGCCTCCTTCCGCTTTTGGATTGAACCTCCGCCTAGTTTTAAGCTAGGCCCATCTGTGAATTCCGTCTGCCGGTTCAAGTAATAGAACTCCCTAAACAGTTCGACAGTGGGCTCTTCTTGAAGATAAGCTTCACAAAATACTTGGCAGTTGCAAATGTTGGAGACAGAATTGGGCCTGATATCTTGAGGATGAAGCTAAAAAAAGTATAACACGTCTCGAAAGAATTTTGAACCGGGCGGGCTAAACCCCCGGATCATATGATCATTGAAAAAGATTACTTATCCTTCTTTGGGCTTAGGAGGATTTTCAGAGCCTGGGACCCTCCAGTGGATGTCATCCTTTTTGGATAAAACGCCAGTCTGAACAAAATTGTTCAGATCTTCCTCGATAACCCGGACGCTACCCAATTGCATGAGGTGAAGGTATTAGTCATTGTTGAAGAAGGTCTAAAAAGAAAATATCGCCGGTTTAAGATCATGTTGTTAAACCGGTCATTGGTTCAAAGCTATGAATTATAAACATGCAGTGTGTTAAACCAGAGGTTAGTGTTGAGATATGAAGAGCAATCTATTGGTGGCTTAGGAGGGGACTAATGGTACCTGGGTGGTTATGGTTTATCAGTTAAGCCACCCACACAACTATCAATTTTCATATCTATGAGTGAAGAATTGCTAAGTGTTGGACAAACAGCTCTCACAGATCGGAGCTATAATTTTAGATCTACAGCAGTTCGGATAATGAAGAAAAATTCTAAACCTAAGTGGCGGCAGTGGGACAGTTCATGTGCTCAGATGAGACTTCCTACGGAAGGGAGGCGTTCAAATATCAAAAACAAGTGCTAAACTACTACCACACAAGGTTGGTATTGTGTTTGGATTAAAAACTACAGGATCTAAGGGGGGACAGAGATGAATGGAGATGAACTCCGATGAACTCGAACAAACCCTAATGGGATCTACGGTGAGGGAAAGAGAAAAGCTAACCGGGGCTATTGGACAGCGGAGGCGTGTGTTCAGGTTGATGCAGCGGCCGAGGTTGAGGTAGTGGACGAAGGTCGACGGCAGCGGCGGAGCTCGGGCACTTGAGGCGTTGTGAGGAAGAGGACAAAGACGAGGAGGCAAGGGGGAAAATGAACAGGACCCCTGTAACTATTTATAAGGCAGCGGATGGATAGCATGCGCAAGAATCCAGGAGGCTGAAAAAATGGTTATGTGACAGCACAGATACCTTGATTTTTGGGAGGTTCATTAAAAATGAAGGTATATTTAGATTTGGGCCTCGTGTGATATTAATGTGAAATGATGTCATGGTGGGTTAGCACAATTCTGAGGGCTGACGTCATGGTGGGTTATAAGATTTCATGAGAACTGACGGTGAAAGATTTTTTCTAAGTCAAGTATTGAAGATTGATATGAACAAGTTCACATCAACCTGGGGCCTAATGTTGGGGATATAACTATTGGGTATGACCCGCCCAGGAGGGGCTGGGTCATATCACTGGCGGTTCATAATAAGAAGGCCCAAGAAGATGTTGAAGATGGCGGTTCATGAAGCAAGCTTACTGAAGGCCCAAGACCCATAGGAGACTTGAGGCCCACAGGCATAAACCGCCATGTGTTCATCTTGTATGTTAAGAAAAGTTTAATTCAGTCACCGAGCCGGACACGTTGTGTATGAGAAGGCCGGGACTCTGCAAGCCGCCGGGCATCAGCCTGTGTATATAAAGGGGTGACCCGGCGGCGGGTTAGGGCAAGAAACAACAAATCGAGAACTAGGTCAAGCGTATTCGCTCCCTGGTAATCAAAACCCAAGCAATACAACCTAAAGCAGGAGTAGGCCTTTACCTCATTGCAATGGGCCGAACCTAGGTAAAACTCTATGTGTCCCTTGTCCTGTTTTAACCCCTTCAAGCTAACTACATTGCGATGGCTCCACACCTAAGTCTTCATGCTAGGGCATCTGCCGTGACAATTCCACGACAGTGACCGAATGTTGTTCGGAGTCCCGGATGAGATCAGGGACATGACGAGGATTCTTGAAATGGTCGAGAGGTAAAGATTGATATATAGGATAATAGTATTCGAACACAGGAAGTGTTCTGGAAGGTACCAGGTACATATCGGAGTACCGGAGGGGTTACTAGAACCCCAGGGGAGAATATATGGGCCATATGGGCCATAAGAGGGGAGCACACCAGCCCACAAGGGGTGGTGCCTCCCCTAGGCAGGAGGCCGAATTGGAGAAGGAACAAAGGGGGTTTGGCCCCGCTTCCTTTCCCTCTTCTCCCTTCCCTTTCTTCTCCAGCAAAATAAGGAAAAGGGGGAGGACGAATTGGGGAGGACCCCAAGTAGGATTTAGCCTACTAGTAGAGCCTCCCCTCCTCTCCAACCTACATATATGTGGGGAGGGGGGTGTCGGTGTCAAAACCGGCGGATCTCGGGTAGGGGGTCCCGATCTGTGCGTCTAAGGCTAATGGTAACAGGAGGCAAGGGACACGATGTTTTACCCAGGTTCGGGCCCTCTCGATGGAGGTAAAACCCTACTTCCTGCTTGATTGATATTGATGATATGAGTATTACAAGAGTTGATCTACCACGAGATCGTACAGGCTAAACCCTAGAAGCTAGCCTATGATGATTATGATTGTGTCCCTATGGACTAAACCCTCCGGTTTATATAGACACCGGAGGGGGCTAGGGTTTACACAAAGTCGGTTACAAAGAAGGAGATCTATTATCCGAATCGCCAAGCTTGTCTTCCATGCAAAGGAGAGTCCCATCCGGACACGGGATGGAGTCTTGAGTCTTGTATCTTCACGCTCCAATAGTCCGGACAAAGTGTATAGTCCGGCTGTCCGAATACCCCCTAATCCAGGACTCCCTCAGTAGCCCCTGAACCATGCCTCAATGACGATGAGTCCGGCGCGCAGTTTGTCTTCGGCATTGCAAGGCGAGTTCCATCTCCGAATACTCCAAAGTAATTATCGGACACTTCAATCATGTCCGGCTCCGCAAGACGATCTTCACATGCCTTTATGGGGAGAACAATATTCCACAAATACAACCTGCTGACATTTTCAGATAGCATGACATAACATCAGGGTGGAGACATTATTGAACCGTCTCTACACAACCAACCACCACACACATTGCAAGGCGGTTTTCCGGGCACGTCTCGTCGAAGCAGAGATCGTGTCCCCCTTATCGCGGGGCTTTCATTAATACGGGCACGGGCGGCCCAATCGCAATGCCAATCGCGGCGAGTGGGGAACGAGTGGGTTCCAATAGGCAAGTGGGGAGGCGCAAAAGCTTTTATCGCCTCCATAAAGAGATAAGGTATCTTCCTCTTCACCCACGCCTTTCCCTTCGCTCGTCCATTCCCCTTTGCTCAAGCCCTAGCGCCCAAGCACTCGTCTTCTCCACCAAAGAGAGGTTCTCCGAAGATGTCCGGATCCAGAGTAGGAGGCAAATGGATGGCCTCTACCGTCCGGGAGAAGGATATCAAAAAGCTCCGAGAGGCAGGGTACCTGGCCAAGAAAATCGTCCACCGTCTTCCACTGGCGGGACAAATCGTCCCTACTCCGGAGCCCCACGAGAGGGTCGTGTTTCTTCCCCATTCTGTCCGCGGGCTCGGGTTTCCCCTTCACCCATTTGTTCGCGGAATCATGTATTATTACGGGATTGACTTTCATGATTTATCCCCCAATTCTTTTCTTAACATCTCGACGTTCATCGTCGTGTGTGAGGCTTTTCTCCGTATTTCGCCCCACTTCGGTTTATGGCTGAAGATCTTCAACATGAAGCCCAAACTGGTGAATGGCGAGCACGCTGAGTGCAGCGGCGCCATGCTGAGCAAGATGCCCAAGGTCACATGGCCGACGGGCGCCTTCAATGATTCCGTCAAGGAGTGGCAGCGGCAGTGGTTCTATATCACCGAACCGCGCGGTAAAAAGTGGGCCACTCCTCCTGAATTCAGATCTGGAGCCCCACTGCGCGTCCTGAGCATGGTCGACAAGGATGTCAAACTCGTCAACATAGTCCAGGTGATGTTAGTTCGCCTGGTTCTCCCTTGCCAGCGGCGAGCCTGCAATTTGTGGGAATACGACCCAGCCGAGCACCAGACCCTATGGGAGCTCTATGGCTCCTCCCACAAGGATATCTAGAAGGTGCTCTTCAAGTTCGGCAAACCGTGGCCGGGCTCTGCCGAGGACCGCGGGTATCAACTATCCCGCTCTGCAAGTCCGGTAAATCCTTGATGCGCTTTGTCCGTCCATGTTTTAGCTAGCATGTCCCGAGGGAGACGCTTTTATCATGCTTCCTACAACTATCCCAGGAATGGACGAAAAAGGTGGAGCGGATACACTGTCATTCCCCGTTGCCGGAGAAACCGGCCGGACCTCTTCTGACGAAGATGCTGGTCCCAGCACCTTACGAGGCGACGAAGAAAGAGGCCTCCAAGAAGGTCAAGAAGACCCGGAGTGGCCTCCGTCGTCGTGATGCTTCGGACGCAAAATCCGAAGACTCCAGCGACCATCCCTCCTCCGAAGACGAAGAGGAGGAGGAAGAAGACGAGTCCCCCGCAGGGGGAGGGAAGAAAAGGACGGCTTCCTCATCCCTGGAGGCCGAATCGCCCAAGAGGGGGAAAGGTTCCCTCCCAGAGGCGTCCACCACGGCTGCTGATAGCAGCCCGGAGTGGGATCCCAGGGCCCAACCCCTAGTGAAGTCGTAAGTTATACGAAATCCGAACACGCATACGTGCCCGAGGTCATTAGGATGTAGTAGTTTAACTGTTGCTATTCTTTTGTGCAGCCCGGCGAGGTCTTGCGCCGAACAGTCCTCCTCGAAGGATTCGCTGAGCTCAGATGCCCTGGAGAGCGAGACGCCTCTAGAGGCCCCTTCCCTGAAGCCTAGGCGCTACACCGAGGTGTCGTCTCAGCGTGGCCCGGACCAGGGAGGGCATATCTCTGGGGCCGGATATATGGGAGCAGCGGTTCCCGTGAATGTTGACTGCGGGGGCGATCTTGTGTTCGGCCCACAGCCGAACACAGTCTTGGAGGCCTTTAAAGCTCCAGGATTAGGCGAGCAGCCCCCTTTGACAGAGGGAGGCCAGCCCTCTCCGCCAGCAACCTTTGTCCAAGCAGAGTTGTCGGGCAGTCTATTGACAGCGCTAAAAAGTGTGTCCATTGTTGATGAACATCACACCCTCATGGGTGCGGTGAGAAGATTCAGTCCGCTGAGAGCGGGCTGAATGAATCCTGCCTTAGCCTTATAAAAGGCTTTGAGGTATGTTTTTAGGTACCTTTGGAAGATTTTCATAGTATGAGTAGTAGCCCCTGATGCACTGTCCAGGGAAAGATATAGAGAGCCAGACAGGGGATCAAATTTCCGCTTAGCAGGAGACTCAGTTAATGACGTATATCCCTTTGTTTGAAAACAGGCGTCTGTAGCGACGACCGCCTCTCATAATGCGGAGGTGTCCGGACTAAAACAGAGTCTGGAACGGGCCGAAGAAGAACTTGTCCGCTTGAAGAAGCAGTTGGAGGACAAGCAAGGTATGTCGAAACCTTTTGCTAAGTTGGGCACGAATGAGCAGTTGTGCGTGAAAATATTTGTATTGAATGCTCTAGGAGCGAGTGCCGAAATTGAAGCACTAAAGAAGGTTGTGGCTGAAGCCGACAAGAAGGCCGCCACCGAGGAGGCTCTTCACGAAAAGCATGAGGCCAGGGTCATCGAAGCTGAGCGAGAGCTCCAGGAGGCCGTGAAGAAAGGCGAGACCTTGGAGAAGAGTCTATCAGGGAAAGAATCCGAACTCGCCCAGGCTCTCCAAGCCGCAGATGATGCTCGAGAAGAAGCTCGAGGTGCTCTGAAGGACATTCAGGAGGCACGGAGGGTTGCGGCTGGTAAGGCCTTTTGCACTTTAAAATAATTTTTGCATAGTAATGGGAGGAACTCTAAGCGACTAGCTGAATTCTTCTTTCTCCAGGGGCGTTTGCGGACCTACCGCGCAGCATATCTGATGTTGCCCAATTCTACCGATCTGAGGAGAAGAAGTCTGCGGAGAAGCATTTCTGGTCGCAGTATTTGGCGTCGAATTATCCGGTGCCCTTTATCGATGAGCTGAAGCAGCTGGTCGAACTGCACCAGGCGGGCAAACTAGCCATGAAGGACTTGGTTGTCCGGCTGTGGCCTGCTGAGCCAATTCCAAGCAGTTACTTCGGACTCGTGAAGTGGATTGCAGGTGCTTGCCCTCAGCTCGACGTCATTAAGCGATCGGTCTGTATAGAGGGTGCACGCATGGCGTTTGCCCGTGCGAAGGTGCACTGGGGGAAGCTTGATGCTGAGAAGTTGATGACCGAGGGACCACCAAAGGGTAAAGATCATCGCAAGCCCGAATTATACTATGAAGGTGTCCTGAAAGGAGCCCGCCTTGTGGCGGAACAATGTACGAAAGACATTATATTTCCCTGAAGGCAGCCATGCTGTCCTTTGTAATATGGGATAATGGCACTGTTATTATTTATTGCATGTTTATATGAACGTTTGTTCTTCCTGTGCGGCTGTTTAGTGTATATAAATCCTGAGAGTTGGCCAGTCGTCGGCTTCTGCCCCCACGTAAAAAGTATGGGGGTGTTCGGGACATACCTGAACACTCTTTATCCCATTGTTGGGTCCTTTTAAGGAGGTGTTCCTCACCACGAACCAGGCAATCAGACTATAGGGCTTTATCGCTCTCACTTAGCCATAGGAATTCGAGTATGGTAGGCGCAGCCCCTAGTATTTGGAAGACCGTACTAGGGGCTCTAACGGTGCCTGATCAGAAAACTGATCCATCACACTCTACATTGATTGTGGCATTGTGCGGAATAAATCTTTAAAGATTTTACAACCTCTTGAATAGCTGACCAGCTCTCGCCGTATCATGACAGTCAGTTTT
The DNA here is from genome assembly GCF_002162155.2 of Triticum dicoccoides. Classification (NCBI taxonomy): domain Eukaryota; kingdom Viridiplantae; phylum Streptophyta; class Magnoliopsida; order Poales; family Poaceae; genus Triticum; species Triticum dicoccoides. Next base: position 449,425,241 of record NC_041391.1, on the reverse strand, counting down.
CGGCTTTCTCTACTGAGGTGCTCGTCCGAAAGAACCGGGACACAATCGCAGTAGTTCTCCCAGCGCTACCTTAGCCGATAGAGTGGAACATAAGGTACCAAAACATGGGAGCCGGGCAAACCCAACTAATGACCCAAGACATGATTCGGAGTTGATGCATATAGTGCTATGAGTTCGGGGTGCCGAGCGACCGGAAAGGTGGTCGGACTTTGGTGCCATATTATGAGTACTATGAAGCCCCTGGCATAGTGGGGCATAACACGATGTACGGGTGCTGTTTATGACAAAAAGGGCGTCACTGAGGGATGGCGGCCGGGAAGTGTTATTTAAGTCTATGCATTGTAGTAGAGTGACATGTCTATGCATATGAGTACGGTTTATGCTTATGAAAAGAGGTGTTTTGGCGCAACCTGTCGTGGCCGGACTGGAGGAGGCTGTGTGCGGGTCCGAAGTGTATCCGGACTGTCGCCTTGAGGGGGGATTTACTTATGTGTTCCCGCCTTGTGCGTCCGGGCCGATTCCACGTCGCTAGTCCTGTTCTTCGCCAAAGTCAGTCTGTAAAGACAAATGCTTAAAGGCAGTTGCATGTCATATTGTGGTTGAACCACGGGTGCCTGATCGGAGCCTGGCTGAACCAGGCTATCATGCCATAAAGTAACTCGGACTCCTTAGTTGGTGTCCGAGTAGTTGGCTACCGAATCAAAATTTGATAAATGGGCACGACTCGCTATTCCAGCGGCGGTATGATTTCCACTCTGAGGGTGGGGTTCGGCCTTGCCCATAATTGTGACTATGTCACCCGGGATTGGCCTAATGTTGTACCCTGTTGAGTCTAGCCAATGTGGTTCATCCCGATAGTATGTGGTAGTTACTGTATAAGGGGACAATGCCGAAGACTTATTCTTCGGCATGGTATTTGTTTGGTGATCCGAAGACAACCACTAGTGTGGCGGGCCTATAAAACTTGGCCTTTGCACCTGGCATCTTTAGAAGATGTTATTGATGGTTTTATGCCCGTGGGGGCTCATGTGAGATGGAGCCCACAAACTATTGGGTCGATAGTGAGTGCAATTAAATTGCTATGGTTGTTGTTGTCTGGACGGTCGATGCGATCATAGATGATCAGCCATATTTTTGTACTGTGGAGGATCTTCCTTTGACCTCGCCGTGTTTGATCGGTCTTTTGTTGTTTGAAACCTCCTTTCATTGTTTTCGGCGCGCGACCGGCCATTTTGTTTTGAGGATCTGGCATTCTCTGTTAGTATGCTTGGCCTCCCTTCTAGGGGTACCATGAATTTCACATGGTTGATCGAGTATGCTGCTCGGGCCGGATGGGATTGGGTTGTTCTTTTTCCGTTGATCGAACTGGGGGCCGCTGAGTTCGGCCCCAACTTCCTTGACTTGATGCTTATGGTGATTGTGTCGAGGTTTGTGGATGCTGCCTCGCGTTTCCTGCGTATTGTCCCGGACCGTGGTATATTGGCGTCGGGGTGTAGGCTTTAGGTTCTCCTTCTTGGGTTGAGGTAGCGAATTGTGCCTTGTGTACCCTTTGGCGGGGCGGTCGAGTCCGTATTCCTTGGTGGCCAGGACCTTGGTCCATCTGTTTGTGAGAAAATCTTGGTTAGCTTTGAGCTGTCGTTGCTTCTTTTGTAGGCTTTTCGTCGTGGCCATAAGCCGTCGCTTAAAGCGAACATGTTCCATGGGATCCTCAGGCACGCCGAATTCATTGTCGCCAAGGCTCACCTTGTCTTCGGAGGGGGCATGTAGTTGTCCCTCTCCAAGTATCCGTCCATCGCCTGGCCGGCCTGCTCGAAGGCAGGCTGATCGGGACTGTGTTCATCTCCGGCACCATCTGGATTGTTTTTGACTACTGTGTCGGTATTGTTGTGGCGGGGCTTGGGGCGGCGATGATGACGTTCATACTTTGCCTTCTTTCTTGAGGGGTTATCCTCCATTGCCTCATCACCATTGGTTTCTTTCGAAGTGTCCACCATATATATATATATATATATATCATATGAGGATGTGGCTGTCCAGCGCCCCGTAGGCGGTGGTTCCTGCTCTTCTCCTACATCGTCGTCCATACCGTCAATGTCTTCAGAGTCGAAGCCAAGCACGTTGGTCAGATCATCGATCGTGGCAATGAAGTGGGTGGTGGGTGGGCAATGAATTCCCTCGTTGCCTGCTTCCCACTTGAGCCGGACATAGTTCAGCCAAGAGTCTCCTAACAAAGAGAGAGACTTTAACGAGTTCAACATGTTGCCAAAGGGCGAGTGTTGGAAGATATCCGCGGCGGTGAACTCCATTAACGGAGCCCAACTGGATTCGACGGGCTCGGGGATGCGCAGACTGGAACCTACATCCGGTGTCACAGGCCTCCTTGGGGGTGAAGCCGGTGCTCGGCTCTGCTGCCGATGAGTGTGCGGCTTCTAGGGCGGGGTCCATCCACCCGTCCTCGGGCGACGCAATTTGCCCCGGATTTGGGTCCGAAGCTCCTGCAGGTGCGATATCCTGAGTATTGTCAGACAGCAGGTCTAAGCCATGCTCGTCGTGACTGTTCGGCGCTCCTAGCATAGGCCTGAATCTGTCGGAGATCAAGTCTCCGCGAGCATCAGCCATGTAGTTCAAGCTTCCGAATCTGACCTGATGGCCAGGGGCGTAGCTGTCGATCTGCTTCAGATGGCCAAGCGAGTTGGCCTGCAGTGCGAAGCCGCCGAACACGAAGATTTGTCTGGGGAGAAAAGTCTCACCCTGGGCCACGTTGTTGTTGATGATTGAAGGAGCCATCGAGCCTTGAAGCGACGACACAGAGGAACTCTCAATGAAAGCACCAATGTCGGTGTCAAAACCGGCGGATCTCGGGTAGGGGGTCCCGATCTATGCGTCTAAGGCTAATGGTAACAGGAGGCAAGGGACACAATGTTTTACCCAGGTTCGGGCCCTCTCGATGGAGGTAAAACCCTACTTCTTGCTTGATTGATATTGATGATATGAGTATTACAAGAGTTGATCTACCACGAGATCGTATAGGCTAAACCCTAGAACCTAGCCTATGATGATTATGATTGTGTCCCTATGGACTAAACCCTCCGGTTTATATAGACACCGGAGGGGGCTAGGGTTTACATAGAGTCGGTTACAAAGAAGGAGATCTATTATCCGGATCGCCAAGCTTGTCTTCCACGCAAAGGAGAGTCCCATCCGGACACGGGACGGAGTCTTGAGTCTTGTATCTTCATGCTCCAGTAGTCCGGACAAAGTGTATAGTCCGGCTGTCCGGATACCCCCTAATCCAGGACTCCCTCAGGGGGCGCCTACAACAGACAACATCAATTGTTAGCCGTGTGCGGCGCCCCCCTCCATAGTTTACACCCCCAGTCATATTCTCGTGGTGCTTAGGCAAAGCCCTGCGCCGATCACATCACCATCACCATCACCACACCATCGTGCTAAGGGAACTCATCTACTTCCTCAACACATTGCCGGATCAAGAGGGTGAGGGACGTTATCGAGCTGAACGTGTGCAGAACTTGGAGGTGTCGTGCGTTCGGTACTTGATCGGTCGGAGCTAGAAGAAGTTCAACTACATCAACCGCGTTATCAAATGCTTCCGCTTTCCGTCCACGAGGGTACGTAGACACACTCTCCCTCTCTCGTTTCTATGCATCTCCTAGATAGATCTTGTGTGGGCATAGGAATTTTTTTTGTAATTGCATGCTACGTTCCCCAACAGTGGTATCAGAGCCAGGTCTATGCGTATATGATATGCACGAGTAGAACACAAAGAGTTGTGGGTGGTGATCGTCATACTGCTTAGCACCAATGTCTTATTTTGATTCGGCAGTTTTGTTGGATGAAGCGACCCGGACCAACCTTACATGACCACGTTCATGAGACCGGTTCCACCGACAGACATGCAACTAGTTTTGCATAAAGGTGGCTGGCGGGTGTCTGCTTCTCTTACTTTAGTTGAATCGAATTTGACTGCGGCCGGTCCTTATTGAAGGTTAAAACAGCAAACTTGATAAATCAATGTTGTGGTTTTTGTGCAGTAGGTAAGCACAGTTCTTGCTAGAAGCCCGTAGCAGCCACGTAAAACTTGCAACAACAAAGTAGAGGACGTCTAACTTATTTTTGCAGGGCATGCTTGTGATGTGATATGGTCAAGTCATGATGTGATATATGTTATTGTATGAGATGATCATGTTTTGTAAAAGTTATCGGCAACCGGCAGGAACCTTATGGTTGTCTCTTTATTGTATGAAATACGAATGCCATGTAATTGATTTACTTTATCACTAAGCGGTAGCAATAGTTGTAGAAGAAATAGTTGGCGAGACGACCATGATGCAACGATGAACATCAAGGTGTCGAGCCGGTGACGATGGAGATCATGACGATGCTTTGGAGATGGAGATCAAAAGCACAAGATGATGATGGCCATATCATGTCACATATTTTGATTGCATGTGATGTTTATCTTTATGCATCTTATTTTGCTTAGTACGGCGGTAACATTATATGATGATCCCTTAACTAAAATTTCAAGGTATAAGTGTTCTCCTTGAGCATGCACCGTTGCTACAGTTCGTCGTGTTGAGACACCACATGATGATCGGGTGTTATAAGGTCTACGTTCACATACAATGGGTGCAAGAAAATTTTGCACATGCAGAATACTCGGGTTAAACTTGACAAGTCTAGCATGTACAGACATGGCCTCAGAACACTGGAGACCGAAAGGTCGAACATGAATCATATAGTAGATATGATCAACATAGAGATGTTCACCATTGATGACTACTCCATCTCACGTGATGATCAGACATGGTTTAGTTGATTTGGATCACGTATCATTTAGATGACTTGAGGGATGTCTATCTAAGTGGGAGTTCTTAAGTAATTTGATTAATTGAACTTAATTTATCATGAACTTACTCCTGATAGTATTTGCATATCTATGTTGTAGATCAATGGCACGTGCTACCGTTCCCCTGAAGTTTAATGTGTTCCTAGAGAAAGCTAAGTTGAAAGATGATGGTAGCAACTATATGGACTGGGTCTGTAACTTGGGATTATCCTCATTGTTGCATGGAAGAATTATGTCCTTGGTGCACCGCTAGGTGAAAGGCCTGCTGCAGGAACAGATGCTGATGTTATGAACGTCTGGCAAGCTCGATCTAATGACTACTCAATAGTTCTATGTGCCATTCTTTATGGCTTAGGATTGGGACTTCAAAGACGTTTTGAATGTCATGGAGCATATGAGATGTTCCAAGAGTTGAAGTTAATATTTCAAGCAAGTTCTATAGCTGCAACAAGTTCTATAGCTGCAAGATGGAGGAGAATTGTTCTGTCAGTGAACACATACTCAGAATGTCTGGATATCATAATCACTTGACTCAGCTGGGAGTTAATCTTCCAGATGATAGTGTTATTGACAAAGTTCTCCAATCACTGCCACCAAGCTAGAAAGGCTTCGTGGTGAACTATAATATGCAAGGGATGGAAAAGACAATTCCCGAGCTCTTCGCAATGCTCAAAGCTACAGAGGTAGAAATGAAGAAGGAGCATCAAGTGTTGATGGTTAACAAGACCACTAGTTTCAAGAAAAAGGGTAAGGGAAAGAAAGGGAACTTCAAGAAGAATGGCAAGCAAGTTGCCACTCCCAGGAAGAAGCCCAAAGTTGGACCCAAGCCTAAAACGGAGTGCTTCTACTACAAAGGGACTGGTCACTGGAAGCGGAACTGCCCCAAGTATTTGGCGGATAAGAAGGATGGCAAAGTGAAAAAAGGTATATTTGATATACATGTTATTGACGTGTACCTTACTAATGCTCATAGTAGCGCCTGGGTATTTGACACTAGTTTGGTTGCTAATATCTGTAACTCGAAACAGGAGCTACGGATTAAACGAAGATTAGCTAAGGACGAGGTGACAATGCGCGTCGGAAATGGTTCCAAGGTCGATGTGATCGCCGTTGCACGCTACCTCTACATCTACCTTCGGGATTAGTTTTAGACTTGAATAATTATTATTTGGTGCCAGTGTTGAGCATGAACATTATATCTGGATCTTGTTTAGTGCGAGACGGTTATTCATTTAAATCAGAGAATAATCATTGTTCTATTTATATGAGTAATATCTTTTATGGTCATGCACCCTTGAAGAGTGGTCTATTTCTGTTGAATCTTGATTGTTTTGATACACATATTCATAATATTGATGCCAAAAGATGCAAAGTTGATAATGATAGTGCAACATATTTGTGGCACTGTCGTTTAGGTCATATCGGTGTAAAGCGCATGAAGAAACTCCATGCAGATGGACTTTTGGAATCACTTGATTATGAATCATTTGATACTTGCGAACCGTGCCTCATGGGCAAGATGACTAAAACTCCATTCTCTGGAACAATGGAGTGAGCCAATGACTTATTGGAAATAGTACATACCGATGTATGTGGTCCGATGAGTGTTGAGGCACGCGGCGGGTATCGTTATTTTCTAACCTTCACAGATGATTTGAGCAGATATGGGTATATCTACTTAATGAAACACATGTCTGAAACATTTGAAAATTTCAAAGAATTTCAGAGAGAAGTGGAGAATCATCTTAACAAAAAGTAATGTTTCTATCTGATCGCGGAGGCAAATATTTGAGTTATAAGTTTGGCCTTAATTTAAAACAATGTGGAATAGTTTCACAACTCACGCCACCTGGAACACCACAGCGTAATGGTGTGTCCAAACGTCATAACCGTACTTTATTAGATATGGTGCGATCTATGATGTCTATTACTGATTTACCACTATCGTTTTGGGGTTATGCATTAGAGAAAGTTGCATTCACATTAAATAGGGCACTGTATAAATCTGTTGAGACGACACCGAATGAACTGTGGTTTGGCAATAAACCTAAGTTGTCATTTCTTAAAGTTTGGGGTTGTGACACTCACATCAAAAGGCTTCAGCCTGATAAGCTCGTACCCAAATTAGAGAAGTGTGTATTCATAGGATACCCTAAGGAAACAATTCGGCACACCTTCTACCATAGATCCGAAGGCAAGATCTTTTGTTGCCAAGAATGGAACCTTTCTAGAGAAGGAGTTCCTCTCAAAAGAAGTGAGTGGGAGGAAAGTAGAATTTGATGAGTTAACTGTACCTTCTCTCAATTTGGAAAGTAGCTCATTAGATATCTATTCCCGTGATGCCTACACCAACTAGAGAGGAAGCTAATGATGATGATCATGCAACTTCAGACCAAGTTACTACCGAACCTCGTAGGTCAACCAGAACACGATCGACACCAGAGTGGTACGGTAATCCTGTTCTGGAAGTCATGTTGCTGGACCATGGCGAACATACAAACTATGAAGAACCTATGATGAGCCCAGATTCTGATAAATGGTTTGAGGCCATGAAATCTGAGATAGGATCCATGTATGAGAACAAAGTGTGGACTTTGGTGAATATGCCCGATGATCGGCGACCTATAGAGAAATGGATCTTCAAGAAGAAGACTGACGCTGATGATAATGTTACTGTCTATAAAGCTCGACTTGTTGCAAAAGGTTTTTGACAAGTTCAAGGAGTTGACTACTATGAGACTTCCTCACCTGTAGCGATGATTAAGTATGTCTGAATCATGTTAGCAATTGCCGCATTTTATGATTATGAAATCTGTCAAATGGACGTCAAAACTGCATTCCTTAATAGATTTCTTAAAGAAGAGTTGTATATGATGCAACCAGAAGGTTTTGTCGATCCCAAAGGTGCTAACAAAGTGTGCAAGCTCCAGCGATCCATCTATGGACTGGTACAAGCATCTCGGAGTTGGAATATATGCTTTGTTGAGGTGATCAAAGCATATGGTTTTATACAGACTTTCGGAGAAGCCTGTATTTACAAGAAAGTGAGTGGGAGCTCTATAGCATTTCTAATATTATATGTGGATGACATATTGTTGATTGGAAATGATGTAGAATTTCTGGATAGCACAAAAGGATACTTGAATAAAAGTTTTTCAATAAAAGACCTCGGTGAAGCTTCTTATATATTGGGCATCAAGATCTATAGAGATAGATCAAGACGCTTAATAGGACTTTCACAAAGCACATACCTTGACAAAGTTTTGAAGAAATAAAAAATGGATCAGTCAAAGAAAAGGTTCTTGCCTGTGTTGCAAGGTGTGAAATTGAGTCAGACTCAATGCCCGACCACTGCAGAAGATAGAGAGAAAATGAAAGTCATTCCCTATGCCTCGGCCATAGGTTCTATCATGTATGCTATGTTGTGTACCAGACCTGATGTGTGCCCTGCTATAAGTCTGGCAGGGAGGTACCAAAGTAATCCAGGAGTGGATCACTGGACAGCAGTTAAGAACATCCTAAAGTACCTGAAAAGGACCAAGGATTGTTTCTCGTTTATGGAGGTGACAAAGAGCTCGTCGTAGATGGTTACGTCGATGCTAGTTTTGACACTGATCTGGATGACTCTAAGTCACAAACTGGATACGTATTTATTTTGAATGGTGGACCTGTCAGTTGGTGCAATTCCAAGCAAAGAGTCATAGCGGGATCTACGTGTGAAGCGGAGTACATAGTTGCTTCGGAAGCAGCAAATGAAGGAGTCTGGATGAAGGAGTTCATATGTGATCTAGGTGTAATACGTAGTGCATCGGGTCCAATGAAAATCTTTTGTGACAATACTGGAGCAATTGCCTTAGCGAAGGAATCCAGATTTCACAAAAGAACCAAACACATCAAGAAATGCTTCAACTCCATCTGTGATCAAGTCACGGAGGGAGACATAGAGATTTGCAAAATACACACGGATCTGAATATAGCAGACCCGTTGACTAAGCCTCTTCCACGAGCAAACACATGATCGGCACCAAGACTCCATGGGTGTTAGAATCATTACAATGTAATCTAGATTATTGAATCTAGTGCAAGGGAGACTGAAGGAAATATGCCCTAGAGGCAATAATAAAGTTGTTATTTTATATTTACTTATTTCATGATAAATTTTTATTATTCATGCTAGAATTGTATTAACCGGAAACTTGATACATGTGTGTATACATAGAGGAAATACCATGTCCCTAGCAAGCCTCTACTAGACTAGCTCGTTGATCAAAGATGGTTAAGTTTCCTAACCATAGACATGTGTTGTCATTTGATAAACGAGATCACATCATTAGGAGAATGATGTGATGGGCAAGACCCATTCATTAGCTTAGCATTATGATCGTTCAGTTTTATTGCTATTGCTTTCTTCATGTCAAATACATATTCCTCCGACTATGAGATTATGCAACTCCCGGATACCGAAGGAATGCCTTGTGTGCTATCAAACGTCACAACGTAACTAGGTGATTATAAATATACTCTACAGGTATCTCTGAAGGTGTTTGTTGGGTTGGCATAGATCGAGATTAGGATTTGTCACTCCAAGTATCGGAGAGGTATCTCTGGGCCCTCTCGATAATACACATCATAAGAAGCCTTGCAAGCAAAGTGATTAGTGAGTTAGTTGCAGGATTATGTATTACAAAACGAGTAAAGAGACTTGCAGGTAACGAGATTGAACTAGGTATGAAGATACCGACGATCGAATCTCGGGCAAGTAACATATCGATGACAAAGGGAATAATGTATGTTGTCATAACGGTTCGACCGATAAAGATCTTCGTAGAATATGTGGGAGCCAATATGAGCATCCAGGTTCCGCTATTGGTTATTGACCGGAGAGGTGTCTTGGTCATGTCTACATAGTTCTCGAACCCGTAGGGTCCGCATGCTTAATGTTTGATGACGATATTGTAGTATATGAGTTATGTGATTTGGTGACCGAATGTTGTTCGGAGTCCCGGATGAGATCATGGACATGACGAGGAGTCCCGAAATGGTTGAGAGGTAAAGATTGATATATAGGACGATAGTATTCGTACCGGAAGTGTTCCGGAAGGTACCGGGTACATATCGGAGTACAGGAGGGGTTACCGGAACCCCCAGAGAGAAGATATGGGCCATATGGGCCATAAGAGGGGAGCACACCAGCCAACAAGGGGTGGCGCGCCCCCCTTAGGCAGGAGGCCAAATTGGAGAAGGAACAAAGGGGGTCCAGCCCCCCTTCCTTTCTCTCTTCTCCCTTCCCTTCTCCAGCAAAATAAGGAAAGGGGGGAGGCCGAATTGGGGAGGACCCCAAGTAGGATTTGGCCTACTAGTAGAGCCTCCCCTCCCCTCCAACCTATATATATGTGGGGAGGGGGGCGCCTACAACAGACAACATCAATTGTTAGCCGTGTGCGACGCCCCCCTCCATAGTTTACATCCCCGATTATATTCTCGCGGTGCTTAGGCGAAGCCCTACATGGATCACATCACCATCACCACGCCGTCCTATTGATGAAACTCGTCTACTTCCTCGACGCCTTGCTGGATCGAGGGCGAGGGACGTCATTGAGTTGAATGTGTGCAGAACTCAGAGGTGTCGTGCGTTTGGTACTTGATCGGTTGGAGCTAGAAGAAGTTCGACTACATCAACCGCGTTGTCAAACGCTTCCGCTTTCAGTCTATGAGGGTACATAGACACACTCTCCCCCTCTCCTTGCTATGCATCTCCTAGATAGATCTTGCGTGAGCGTAGGATTTTTTTTTTGAAATTGCATCTACGTTCCCTAACACTCGTTTCTTCTGGGGAAAAGAATTAGGCAAGGAAAAATACCACATGGTACATTGCAGTACCATTTGTGCCTCCAGGGAGATGGGGGGCCTAGGCATCATTAACACCAAACCTATGAACTAGTGTTTGATGACCAAGTGGCCTTGGAAGATCCGAATCGGTGAGAGGGCTATGGCTAGATTTTATTAAGCATAAGTACCTTCAGCATACAATTCTAGCCACAGCTTCCAAGAGGCATGGATCCCAGTTCTGGATAGCCGTCACCAATATTCATCATTTACTGCACGGTCATGGAAGGACTTACTCTTGCAACCCAATGGATCTCCTTGGTGTAAGTGTATCTAGTGCCCCTTTAGTGGTTTTGGAGTATTGAAGACAAATGGCTAATGTGTTTGTGAGTATACACAGGAGAAAAGTCCTTGAAGGTTTGGTTTAACAGTTAAAGATAACCCCTAAAAATGTATGTTTACACTGAAGAATTTGGTGCGGCCTTTGAAGAAATTGAAGTGAAGAATTAGAAGCTTGAATACTTTGTTTTCTTAGTTTCTTTATTCTTTATTTGAGTCATAGGGAACACCGTACAGTTAAAGGGGGTCTAGGTGATACATAGGCGTATTTTCATAGTGATGCTCAAACTTACCTATTTCTTCAAGTGAAGACATTGAAAATCTCTTGCAGTGCAGTCGAGTTCTTTAGTGACAGAGACACATGTCTTTTGGTCCTTGATGAAATTGGTCTGACCAAAGAGTTAGGATTTTGCCTGTGCGACTCTCCTGCCGTGAGGAAATTGAGAGCCAAATTTCCGACCATTTTAGTGCTAGCGCCAGCTGTCGAGTGGATCCTTATTCTGACAACATCTTGTTTGGAGGGGCATGATAGCCAGTTCATGTTGGGTTGACCCCGGGCTATAAATACCCCCCCCCCAACCATTTGTTGGCTGGCTGCTCCAAGTGATTGATTGACAAGTGTCAACTGGAGCAATCTATCCTCTCACGAATCTGAGAGAATCCTAAGTGGGAGGAAATCCTTACACCCAAAGGCAAAGTGATTGAGCATCACTGAAGAGATTGTCGTGTGTGATCCGACACTTACCTTTGAAGACTGTGATCTTCCAGACGGTTAGGCGTCATGTTCTGAGCACCCAAGAAGAAACTATGGAGTGCCATAGAACGAGTCTGTGAAGGTCTTGGAAGTCTACCTTGAAGACTTGCCATGCGTGACTGGGCGAGGTCTAAGTGACCTTATCTCAAGAGGAATAAGGAGAAGACTATGTATTTTGAGTTAAATCTCAAGCTTCCCTAACCAGATGTACAGTTGTCGTAACAACTGGCACTGGTCAAACAAATTCATTATCTTCATCAAGCAATCCGGTTCTATTTATTCAACTCCCTAATTTCCACATCCGTGTTGAAGAATGTTTCTCCCTCCTCTTGAAGACTTTGTCTGAAGACTTGCAAAATTTCATCAGTTCATGCCTTGTTCTGTTTGTCTTTAGTTTTGCATTATTTAGTTCATATTACTCTATTCTTGCATTTGTATGATCAGCTACTTCCTATGCATGTCCTATTTTTTCATGATGACTTTGTCGCTACTCAGATCTGCATGCATATTGTAGTCTATCTTCTGTTTAGTTATTCTTCATGTTGTTATTCTTCGAAGAACTCACATCTTTTAAGATTTTTTTTAAAACTCCCATCCACCCCCCTCTGGTCGATAGCTTGCACTCTCACTTGGACATTCACACTGAATCTCATTGCCTAGAAGCTAATAACATGAGAAAAAGTGTGGAGCATAATCGATCATCGCATTCCTAGTCCATGAGATCAAGTATCATGTGAAGGGATAAAGAACTTGTATTACTCACATATGATGTTATCGAAATACTACTAGTCATTGTATGGCAAACTTTGGTAGATTCTAGCGTCAGATTGTAATTTGGCTTGTGTTTGGCCTAGACGGTGTTGTTCCTTTATGTAAACATGATTGTAATATCGATCATTGAGTTTCTTTTGGAATATGGGAGGAACTTTTATGCTGTCATAATTTTTATGTTTTTATGTACATGCAAGCCCATTAATAGGGAGGGTTCTAAAAATGATCGAGATGATGGAGTGAAACACCCTCGAGCTAGAAAACCCTAGGTGTGAGGATGTTGTGGCATGGGCTGAATGGAGTATTCAACTCTTGTTTGACATATCAGCTCGCCCTCTAGGAGCATTTCCACATCTATATATGTGCGCCATGAGCAAGGCATCAGACGACCGTCGTACTATCTGGAAGGCATTGTGCGGTTGCCTCCCCCCCCCCAAAGGTATGCATCTTCCTAGGAGGCTAGCAACTAATTTCCTTGCTACTATGGACAACAAAGTTTAACAATATCTGGAGATCTCTAACATTTGTGTCGGTGGAAACGACACCTATGGGATCACGGGAATCCCTACTACGGTTGCGGGGGCGCGGGGTCGTGAGAAGAGCGGGATGCAATCAGCACAAACACAAGGGTCGTTTACCCAGGTTCGGGCCGCAAGGATGCGTAATACCCTAGTCCTTCTTTGGTGTGTATATCAGTGTTCTTGGAGTTCTTGAGCTAGCTACGATGAGTGTGACTTGTCCCAGGGTCCCAATCCTTCTCCTGGATGCCTCGGGCCTCCTTTTATAGGCAAGGGGATCGCCACAGTGGCACACAGGAGGTGGCATCGGTGTACGGTGGCTAAGCTTGTCGCTTAGCCATTACGGTACAAGACACATTTAATGCGCCTCTTAGGTGTCCCTCTCGCTTTACCGCCACTCCACCCTGCTTCAACACGTGCCCGGGCCAGCGAGGCGGTCAGCGCCATGTAGGCTGGCAGGCTGCTGAGGTGGCGCGGTGGGAGGGCCTTCACAAAATATTTGCATGCCACCACGTAGGCATGCGCTGAGTTAGCTTGGAAGCCTCACATCGACACGCAGGTGCCTGCCTAGCTGGTGGGCTGGCAGCTGCATGGGAGCAGCGTTGGAAACTTGGCGGGCGTGGGCCTGGCTGTGGCCCCGTGGATGTCCTCGACAAGGGCCTTGCCGGGGCCCCAGCAAGGGTCTTGTCATGGCGCCGTGGTCGTCCCTGGCAAGGATCTTGTCGGAGGTCTTGTGGGTCTCCTCGGCAAGGATCTCGCTGAGGTTCGTCGTCTTCTAATCCTTATCCACCTCTGTGTGCTTCTTGTCTTCACAAAGATCTGTATGCCACCATAGAGGCGCCTCCCGAGCCTTGGTCCCAACGTGGTTGGTGGTGTTGGAAAACCTGGGGCTCAAGGGTGGCGCGCTCTGCTGGCATTGGGCAAGTTGCCTCGGCAAGGTTCTTGCCGTGGCTATGTAGGCTGCCCCGGCAAAGGCCTTCCCGGGGGAGTCCATCTTGCCTCTTGCTCTTCGTGTCTCTGTCTTGGCATTGCTTCGACCGTCTTGTGGCCTCGGCCTCCTTCCCTTGCCTTGCCAAGCATGGCCTTGGGTGTGACTCTGACTACCTGTGCACAGGTAGAGGGGTGCAAAGTAGAACCCCAACTTCTGTACACCGACAGGAGCCCCCGGGCCTGGGCCACACATAAGCGCGACATGTTGTTGGGCTAGGCCTAGAACGGTGCGCGGGCAGGCAGGGCCGGTCTTGAACGTGGTAACCCTTCGTCTGCCGCGCTTCCCCAAGATTCACATTGAATGCGTGACATGGGGATCGCACATGGGGTGACTGAAGTGTGCTTGCGTGACCCTGTGGTGAATGGTAAAGAGGCGGCTTGCGTGTCTCTTCAAGACTGTGGGGCCGCTGCTCATTTACGTTTTCTTCTTTGGAACCGTCATTCCACGCATCCCACTACGCCCGCCCCTCGCGCCACGTATGCCGCATGCACAGCGCAGGGTGGGTGACAGGCGCGCGGAATACGGGAAGACGTGTGTGCGTGGGTTGATACCCACATGCCTTCAATTGGGCGAGGAGCGTGGTCGACAGCCTCGCCCCCTGTTACCTTACTAAGCTGGATTGGCTGAGAGGGGCGGCCGAGCCCTGACCCCGTCCCTTTATAAGGAGGGGAGCGGGAGGGACGGCACCCCTCAGCCCTTCGCCATCCGCCTCTCCCCATCCTTGCTTCTTCCTCCATTCTGTCATGGAGAGAGGGCTAGCTGATGCTTCGACGGTGGCGGTGAGGGTCTCTGCTCGACAACGCGCCCCTCCTCCCCAAGAGCCCGTGTCGGCGGAGCCGGCCGCGAGGGGAAGGGGGAGGGGGCACGGTCGAGGCTGCCTTGGTGCTCGGGGAAGAGGAGGACGGGGCGACGCGTCGGCCTCGCCTCCGCCGGTGGTCCCTCTCCCAATGGAGGGCCATGTCCGAGACCAGTCCCGCAAGTTCTTCATCAGGCTACGCCGGTTGGAGCGTCGTCACCTTCGCCTCCCCACCCCATTTGCTTGGGAGATGGAGCTCGACCCGCCGCAGGCGCTGAGATTGCATATGAGGGGCTGTGGAAACAGCGGCACATGGGCCGATGTTGATTTCCCAGCTCCTCATGTCATGTATCTCTATCGCGGATGGAAGACCTTCGCTCGCATCCACAGCCTGACGGCGGGGCTCATTCTCTATTTCAAATTAATGGAGAATGGCCTCCTCTCCGTCAAGGTCTTTGGAGACTTCGGGACTCGCCTGTAGTGCTACATGGAGAGATCCTCTGACGACGAAGACTCTTCCTCGAGCGAGAGTGACGAGGAGGACAGCGGCAGCGACGACAAGGGTAGCAGGCGAGAGGATGACGGGTCCGACTAGGTGCCGGACCTGCCGTCCCAGGGCGGTGTCGGCAGCAGCAGCATCTGCACCGGGCCCCTTCTCCCAGTGGGGCCGGCTCCTTGAACTTCTCGGGGTCACCTCCTTGGGCGGCTAGCGCAGGGAGGCTGGAGAAGGCGAAGAAGGCGGGTGGCGGGCCGCCAAGTCGGAGTACGATGGCACCGACGCCTTCGTAGCGTTTTAACGGACCACTGCCTCATCTTCCAGCTCTTCTCCCGACACCATCATCACCAGCCCTCCCTTAGGCGGCCACTGACATGTTCTCTTGGCGCCTTCTGCTGCTCGTACCTCGCCCAGGCGCTCCTTTTGCCCTCTTGCCTTCTTTTTCCGTTTCCTGAGGAGAGGGACAAGAAAGAGATTACGGGCACCTTATATTTTTCTAGCTTGTAAAGCCTATGGGCCTTAGTTAGAATTAAAACTTGTAATCCCCTTGCTCATGTTTACATTCCGTATGAGTTGTACCTGTATGGAACGTATCAATGAAAAAGGGTACTTGCCGGGTGTTGTGTGTGTGAGCAAAGCCCATACCAAGGAACGAATCCTTGTTATTTTTAACATAAACATCGTTGCCCGGCAGCAGGCCTTGCCGCTCCCCTACTCCATTCTACCATACTCATGCCTTTGGTGGAGGCATGGGTGAAGTAGGGGTGGTCCCTACGCTTGCTTCCTTGCCGCCGCGGCTACAACCAAATTCCGAGCCAAGAAGAGTTTCTCGGGTGGCAGGAATGAAGGGAGCACGGCAGCCTTGGAATAAAAAGAGGCTTCATACGTTCTAATTTTATACGGAAATGTATAACAGGGGATAAGAAAACTTATCTGAATCCGCAGCCCCCGGCAACCCTATCTTGCCGTGGGTGGACCCTCGTGTCTTCAGCGCCCAGCAAGCTTGGTTTGCCAGGGCCGGAGCGTCGGCTTGTTCTCTTTCTCCCATATAGCTCAGCAGAAACACCCATGTACCCTGCGAACCAAAGAGGACGGAAAGGAACGGAGAGGCGCAAACTCGACCTCTATGCTAGGGGTTAGTCGCCACTAAGCACTATCAACCCTAACCGAGGGAGAGACTTAACCTAGCATGCATGCTATAACTTAGGGTGCCAGTGCTTCATTTATTTATGCTCAGGGTCTACGCCTGGCTTTGTACAGAGGGTTACATGCCTTGTCGGCAAGGCTTGTACAAAAGGTGGCTTGACGAGGGGCCCGGCAGCCACACCTTATGGGTAAAACTTGTGAAGATGCTCGATGTTCCAGGAGTTGCTCACTGGAATGGCATCTTTGGTCTCCAGGCGGACTGCGCCAGGCCTGGTGACTCGTGTTACCTGATCAGGGCCTTCCCACTTTGGCGTCAACTTGTTGGAATTCTTGGCCGACTGAACGCGCCGAAGAACAAGGTCGCCTTCCTCAAAGCTTCGGGCATGAACCTTGCGGCTATGGTAGCGGCGCAAGGCTTGCTGGTAGCATGCTGCTCTCACAGCCGCCCGAAGACGATCTTCCTCGAGGAGCGTCACGTCATCTTGCCGCAATCGCTCTTGCTCAAGCTCATCATAAGTGAGCACTCGAGGTGACCCGTATATGAGTTCCGTGGGGAGAATTGCTTCTGCCCCGTATACCAGGGCAAAGGGTGTTTGGCCGGTGGCTCAATTTGGCGTCGTTCTGATCGACCAAAGAATCGCCGGCAACTCATCAATCTAGCGCCTTTTGCTCTTGTGCAGCCTGTCAAAAGTCTTCGTCCTCAGGCCACACATCACTTCAGCATTTGCCCTCTCTGCTTGGTCGTTGCTCTGAGGGTGTGCCACGGAAGCAAAACAGACCTTGCTGCCAAGGTCTCCAATGTATTGCATGAAGGTGTGGCTTGTGAACTGTGTGCCGTTGTCGGTGATGACTCTGTTCGGCGCACCAAAGCGGCAAACTAGCCCCTTAATGAATTTGACGGCTGACTGTGCAGTTACCTTCCTCACTGCTTCCACCTCCGACCACTTTGTGAACTTGTCGATTGCAACATACAAGTACTCAAAGCCCCCGACGACGCGGGCAAAAGGGCCCAGTATGTCGAGCCCCCAGACCGAGAATGGCCAGGAGAGAGGGATTGTCTGCAAGGCTTGAGCTGGCTGATGAAGCTTCTTCGAATGGAATTGGCACGCTTCACACTTGGTTACTAGTGCCGTCGCATCCTGGAGGGTAGTGGGCCAGAAGAAACCTTGCCGGAAAGCCTTGCCGGCAAGGGCCCTCGACCCTATGTGGGAGCCACATATGCCTCCGTGTATCTCCGCCAACAGCTCCAGTCCTTCCTCCCGGGGGATGCACTTCAATTTCACTCCATTTGGTCTTTTTTTGTATAGAACATTGTCAATGAACTGGTACAGGGCAAACCGGCGGGCAACTTTCTCTGCCTCTTCCTGCTCCTCAGGAAGCTCCCATGTTTGGAGGAATCGGATGGTATGCTACGCCCATGCTGGAGCCTGTGGCTCGACGGCAAGGACCAAAGGCATTTTCTCTGTCGTGGGAACGGTTGCCTCCACGACAAGGGCTTGGTGCCCCGCCGGAGTCGGTTGTCCCATGGCAGGTTCGGCGTCCACGGCAACACCTTCGCCAGCGGCTCCAGGGAGCTCAGTGGGGAAGTACTTGCCGGGGCCTGACTTCCTCCGCTTGTTCTACTCTGTTGATGGTTCAACGGATGGTTGAGTTAACCAAAGCACAAAAGTACCTGGTTCCACAGGTAGCTTGAGGGCATCGTGCTTCGACAGGTAGTCGACGATGTCGTTCCCCACTCGGGGGGACATGCTCTGCTTGTATACCGTCAAAGCGCTCCTCCAGTTTCCTCACTTCATCCACGTAAGCTTCCATCAACGGGCTTTGATAATCCTTGTTGATCTGCCTGATGACAAGCTGTGAATCGCCCCTGACGATGAGCTTTTTAACCCCGAGGTCTGCCGCGATCCTGAGACCGGCAAGCAATCCCTCGTACTCAGCAGTGTTGTTCGTTTACATCTCCCTAGGAAAGTGCATCTGTATCACGTACTTGAGGTGCTCTTCGGTGGGTGCGACGAGCAGCACACCAGCACCAGCGCCTTGTAGCGAAAAAGCCCCGTCAAAGTACATAATCTAGTTGTGACTCGTTTCCTTGCCGGGGAGAGTGGTCTCCTGGATCTCTTCGTCGGGCGTCGAGGTCCATTCGGCAATGAACTCCGCCAAGACTCGGATTTGAATCGTCAAGGTGCTTTCGAACTTCAACCCAAAGCTTGATAGCTCCAAGGCCCATTCCACAATCCTCCCCGTTGCATCTGGGTCATGCATTATCCATTGCAACGGGAGGCGGGTGACGACGGTGATCTCGTGCGCTTGGAAGTAATGATGCAGCTTCCTCGAGACCATAAGGAGGTCGAAGAGAAATTTCTGCACACCGGAGTACCTTGACCTAGCTCCCTGCAAGAGGGAGCTGACGAAGTAAACCGGGTGCTGCATCATCTTTTTCTTCTGCACCACTTCGCCTAGTTGCATGGGACCTGCCGCACTGGTGTCAGACCCTGCCGGGGGCTCAGCCTTGCCGGGATCAGGCCTTGCCAGGGAGAGTTCTGGCTTGCCATCCGTCAACTCTGCCATTGTTGCTGCCTCTTCGTCGACCTCTCTCTGTGCCACTAGTGCGGCGCTAACCACTTGATTTGTTGCTGCCAGATACAGCAACAACAGTTCTTGCAGTTTGGGCGCAACTAGCACTGGGGTGGAGGAAAGGTATTTTTTCAAATCCTGCAGCTCTTCCTCGGCCTCCGAGGTCCACTCTATTGGGCCCGCCTTCTTCAAGATCTTGAAAAAGGGAAGGGAACGCTCAGCAGACTTGGAGATGAATCTCCTCATGGCGGCGACGCAGCCAGTGAGCCGACGCACATCCTTGATCCGCTTAGGTGCCTCAATCTTCTCGATGGCCTTGATCTTGTCTAGGTTCGCCTCAATCCCACGCTGCGACACAAAGAACCCAAGAAGCTTGCCGGACGGGACACCGAAGACATACTTCTCAGGGTTCAACTTGAGGTTGATCTTGCGCAAATTTGTAAACGTCTCTTCCAAATCTTGCACAAGTGTCGCCTTGTTCTTGGTTTTGACCACTATGGCATCCATATAAGCTTCCATATTTCTATGTAGCTGGGGCTCAAAACCAATTTGGACTGCTGTTGCAAAGGTCGAGCCAGCACTCTTCAACCCGAAAGGCATCCATAAAAAGCAATACGTACCACATTGGGTGATGAATGTTGTCTTCTCCTCATCTTCTCTTGTCATGAAAATTTGGTGGTAGCCTGAGTAGGCGTCAAGGAATGATAACAGGCCGCACCCGGCTGTGGAGTCAACAATCTGGTCGATGTGCGGCAATGGGAAAGGATCTTTCGGACAAGCCTTATTGATATCTGTGTAATCAATACACAACCTCCACTTCCCGTTTGCCTTGCGCACCACCACCGGATTGGCCAACCACGTTGGATGGAGTACCCCTCTTACCAAGTCTGCCGCCTCTAGCTTCCGGATCTCTTCCGTGATGAACTCTTGCCTCTCTAGAGCTTGCTTCCTGACCTTCTGCTTGACGGGCCACGCATGAGGACATACAACAAGATGGTGCTCAATCACTTCCCTGGGAACGCCGGGAATGTCGGATGCTTGCCACACAAACACATCGACATTCGCCCGCAGGAAAGTGACGAACTCGCCTTCCTATTTGTTGTCGAGGGTGGAGCTTATGGTGAAAGCCCCTCCTGTGCCGTCCTCTCTGATGGATACCTTCTTGGTCTCTGGTGCTATAGCTCTGGACTTCTTGCTCTTGCCAGTGGATCTCTCTGGCACGCCCTCGATGGGAGCACAGCACTCCGAAGAGGTGCGCTTGCCGGAGTGGGTGCGAGAGGTCTCGCTGGTCTTCTTCCCTCCCTGGACTCCAGCAGCAGGAGCAAGTGCCTTAGCGGCAGCTGCTGCAACTGCTTCCTGGTAGAGTTGGTCGGCGCAGATCAGCGCGTCCTTCTTGTCAGAGGGGACGGTGATGATGTTCATCGGCCCCGGCATCTTCAGCGTGTTGTAGGCGTAATTTGATGCCACCATGAACTTGGCGAGTGCCGGGCGGCCGAGGATCCCGTTGTAGGGCAAGGGGATCTCGGCCACGTCGAAGACAATCCTCTCCGTCCTGTAGTTCAGCTCTCCTCCAAACGTCACGGGCAGCGTGACCTTACCCTTCGGCTAGCTTCTCCCCGGATTGACCCCTTGAAAAGTGCCCGTCTCTTCGAGGTCTCCATCAGGAATCTGCAGCCTTTTGACCACGATCGGCGAGATCAAGTTCAGACCGGCCCCGTCGTCAACTAGCATCTTTGTCACCTTGAGGTTGCGGATCATTGGTGAAACCAACAATGGCAAACACCCAACCGCAGTTGTGCGATCAGGGTGATCCTCGGTGTCAAAGATGATAGGCGTGCTGGACCATTTCAGTGGCTTCCGTGCATCGAGTGATGGCTCCACCGCTGTGATCTCACGCACCCACTGCTTGAGTTGGCGGTGAGAGGTGTGCAGCGAGGCGCCGCCATCGACGCACATGGCCTCCGTAGCTTTCTGAAACTTGTGGTCGCCGGACTTGTCATCCTTGTCATGATCATCGTCTTCCTGTTTCTTGTCGCGGCCTCGGGCGGGCCTCTCTTGCTGGTTATCCTTGCCGCGGCGGGCCCCTTGGCCGCTACGCTTCTTGCCGGACCCTTCGACACCGCCTTGACCCTTCTCCTTGTCCCGCCTCTCTTATTCAGCCTTCTGCTTATCAGTGAGCAGCTCAACTTGCCGGCAGTTCTGGAGGTTGTGGCCCTTGGTGCGGTGGATCTTGCAATACTGCTTGCCGGAGCTTCCCGGCTTGTCGGCCTCTGCCAAGGCCCGGCAAGCGGCACACCCGACAACTTCCTTGCCGGGTTTGCTCGCCTTGGCCTTCTTGGTGGTGCCGGTGTCGTCAGACCCCTCGATAGCAAACACAGTTTTGCCCTTGCGCTTTCTGTTACGGCGCCGGCCCTTCTTCATCAGGGCAGCGGTGTCGTCGTCCGTGGAGTCGGTTTCCGCGCTGGCGTCCTCACCGGGGTACTTCCTCCCCTCTTCAGCCCGAGCGCATCTATCGGCCAGAACATAGAGTTCGACCACATCCCTGACCTTGCTCATCGCCAGTTCTTCACGCATCTTGCGATTACGCACATTCTGATGGAATGCGCTGATCACGGTGGCGGGATGAACGTCTGGGATGTTATACTACACTCGGCTGAACCTCTGGATGTACTTGCGCAGGTTTTCTCCTTCCTTCTGGGGGATAATGTGCAGATCGCTTGCCTGGCCATGAGCTTGATGGCCTCCAGTGAAGGCACCAACAAACTCATGGCACAGATCCGACCAAGAGGAAATGGAGTCCACCGGCAAGTGCATTAACCATGACATGACATTGGGCTTGAGCGCTAATGGGAAGTAATTGGCAAGCACCTTATCGTCGCGGGCTCCAGCAGCTTGCATCGCGATGGTGTAGATGCTGAGGAACTCTGACGGGTGATTCTTGCCGTTGTACTTCTCGCTAACGTCGGGCTTGAATGTGGTGAAGGCCGGACAACCCACCTCGTAGGGTAGGCCACCATAGCCTCCCGGTGCCAGGTGGTCCATAGTGGGCCCCGCCCGCCTGTCTGATTGGTGGTGTGCATCACGAAGGCGCTCGATGGTAGTTCGAGCGTCTTCAAGGGCTCACTCCCAAAGAACTTGACGCTGGTCGCGGTGGGTCCACGGATCGGACGACGCTATGGAGATATCACCACGAGCGTCATCGCGACGGATCGACACCCATGGTGGCTGGCGTGGGGGAGGAGAGTGCACCGTGGCTGCATCGCCCCCGGCCCTTCCACCGCTGGCACGCGGTGGCTCGGCGGAGCGACGGCCTACGGGCCCCGCTGGTCGCGGCTCATCTTTGTTGGCGATGCCGACGAGGCTTCGGGTAGTGGCTCTCCACTCGTCGAGCCTCTCCGCAGCAGGAGGAAAGTCGAGGAGCAGCTGCGCGTGCGCTAGAGCTTCTGCTAGTGTGGGCGGTGGCGAAAGCTGCGTGGACCGTGACGCGCTTCGACTTCTAACTATGTTAGAAGGAGCTCTATCACGGCCCTGCGGCTGTCAGCCATTTTCACCGGCACCTCGGCATGCGTGCTGGCCTTCCTCGTCCCATGAAGGACGCGCGAGACTCTTCCCAGGGCGGCGCCCAGGGTCACCAGCGGGGTGGTGCTACTCATCGCGCACAACTTGAGAAGAACGCGCCGTGGGCGCCGGTGTTGGTATCTTGGAGGCCACCACGCCGCTGTCGGGCAGCATGGCAACGCCCCTGGAGGGCCCCGCGCCGCCTGCGGGGGGCCCAACTCCGTCTCTGGAGTTTGCAGTGTGCGGTCCATCACCTGGCGCACGAACGATGCTGCTCGCCATGTCTGGACTGCCAGGGTGATGTGGGTGTTCGTGGGCCGCGCCATGGGTTCTTTCCGCTACCGGCCCGCTACTGGTGTGCATCGATACAGGCAGTCCAGTTCCGGATGAACCGATCGCCATGGTCGTCTTCCTCTTGGGAGCCATGGCGACGAAGAGTTGTTCGACTAGCTGCTAAACCAGATTCTCACGACTGCGCCCCCTACCTGGCACGCAAAAGATGTCGGTGGAAACGACACCTATGGGATCACGGGAATCCCTACTACGGTTGCGGGGGCGTGGGGTTGTGAGAAGAGCGGGATTAGCAGTCAGCACAAACACAAGGGTCCTTTACCCAGGTTCGGGCCGCAAGGATGCGTAATACCCTAGTACTGCTTTGGTGTGTATATCAGTGTTCCTGGAGTTCTTGAGCTAGCTACGATGAGTGCCACTTGTCCCAGGGTCCGAATCCTTCTCCTGGATGCGTTGGGCCTCCTTTTATAGGCAAGGGGATCACCACAGTGGCACACAGGAGGTGGCATCGGTGTACGGTGGCTAAGCTTATCGCTTAGCCATTACGATACAAGACGCATTTAATGCGCATCTTAGGTGTCCCTCTCGCTTTACCGCCGCTCCACCCTGCTTCGACACGCGCCCGGGCCAGCGAGGCGGTCAGCGCCATGTAGGCTGGCAGGCTGCTAAGGTGGCGCGGTGGTAGGGCCTTCATGAAGATTTGCATGCCACCACGTAGGCATGCACTGAGTTGGCTTGGAAGCCTCACGTCGACACGCAGGTCCTGCCTAGCTGGTGGGCTGGCAGCTGCATGGGAGCGACGGTGGAAACTTGGCGGGGCGTGGGCCTGGCTGTGGCCCTGCGGATGTCCTCGGCAAGGGCCTTGCCGGGGCCCCGGCAAGGGTCTTGTCGCGGCGCCGTGGTCGTCCCCGGCAAGGATCTTTCCGGAGGTCTTGCGGGTCTCCTCGGCAAGGATCTCGCCGAGGTTCGTCGTCTTCTAATCCTTATCCACCTATGTGTGCTTCTTGTCTTCACAAAGATCTGTATGCCAGCATAGAGGTGCCTCCCGAGCCTTGGTCCCAACGTGGTTGGTGGTGTTGGAAAACCTGGGGCTCAAGGGTGGCGTGCTCTGCTAGCATTGGGCAAGTTGCCCCGACAAGGTTCTTGCCGTGGCTGCGAAGGCTGCCCCGGCAAAGGCCTTGTCGGGGGAGTCCACCTCACCCTCTTGCTCTTCGTGTCTCTGTCTTGGCATTGCTTCGACCCCGTCTTGTGGCCTCGGTCTCCTTCCCTTGCCTTGCCAAGCGTGGCCTTGGGCGTGGCTCTGACTGCCTGTGCACAGGTAGAGCGGTGCAAAATAGAACCCCTACTTTTGTACACCGACATTTGTCATGTCTGTGGGATGGAACGAGAGAACTCCTTCCATGTCTTCTGCAAGTAACCATTGGTAGTGGGCATTTGGGAGGTGATGACGCATGATTGGGCGAAGCCGCATCCAAAGAACGTTGCCAACACCAAGCATGAATGGCTACTACACCTCATCGACACATGCATTGAAGACGAGTGGCTTCCCTGCCCATGATGTCGCTGTGGTCATGGTACGCCGGTAATGACGTGATTCATTTGAAGCCTACACCCCCATCAAGGCGTCGCGTCGATTTCTAGGGAGCTACATCAACTCATTGATTTGCATCAACACCATCAGATGGTTGATATTGCAGGAGAGAAGATGGTGATTCGTATGGTTGTGGTTCACACACTAGCTCACGGAAGATCGCACCCAAAGGTCACCCTCCGGAACGATGGAAGTCACCGCCTACGGGCTAGCTGATACTAAATGTGGACGTTGCATACTCCGAGTCCGAAGGTAACAGTGGTGCAGACATGATTCTTACGAACATCACGGGAAATATCGTGTTCTCGTCTTGCCGTTGTTTGTTCAGCTGGACGAGTGTCGTGGAAGCGGAAATGAAAGCATGCAAGGAGGGCCTCACATTACGCTAGAGTGGAGCACTCTACCTTACATTATGAAAACTGATGGCTCTACTGTTGCAAATATGATTAGGTAGCCGAAAGTAAACATGTCCCGTGGGGGCGGCGCGGGCGGGGG
>NC_041391.1:449390316-449399788 GCF_002162155.2 Triticum dicoccoides | reverse complement strand
CTACCAGACGTGATCAGAATGTACTTAACCATTAGTTGGTGACAATGGGACACACTAGCCCTAAAACAACGGTGTGGTTAACATCTGTGGCACGGAGGAGATTGTAAACTTGGGCATTGCATATCAAACTCATCCGGTTTAATAAAAAAATCTCCTTTTCTAAAAGGAAATACTCTAACTCTATAGTGATAAACTTATAAAAATGGCCCTACAAGTTTGTCCTTTTACATCCACATTCCTAAAAAGCGAAAAATACTTGGCTCAGGCCCTCACTCCTCTAGCATTCATTTCCTTCCTTCCTTTTCCTCTCCCCCGGCCTACCGTCGTCGAATCCTCTACCCAGGCCACCGTCGTCGAACCCTCTCCCCCAATCACCGGCCTCCTTCCACCGTAGCGCGCCACCTCGAAGGAATTCTGGTCTCAAAGCCGCCGTTCTCCACCTCTCCTCCACTGGACAGGCGTGTAGCGGAAATCTACCCGGAAATGGATTGATTTCTTTTGTAGGTGACGAACCCTAACTTTCTTTCTGGAATGGGCACCCCGATCCAGCATTCGTTGCAGATGTGTTTCCTGCATACTAGAGTACT
Organism: Triticum dicoccoides; assembly: GCF_002162155.2. Lineage (NCBI taxonomy): Eukaryota > Viridiplantae > Streptophyta > Magnoliopsida > Poales > Poaceae > Triticum > Triticum dicoccoides. The sequence goes on along the minus strand of NC_041391.1, from coordinate 449,399,201 downwards.
AATTGCAGTTCATCCTCCAAGAGAAATCGGGGGTTCAACTGAACCCCCATGCCCTGTGTTAGGTCCTGATTCCCTGTGTTCGTTGCGTAATGCACCATCGACCTGTTAAACTTAAATGCCATTTATGTGAGGAAGTTTAATCATTTATAACCAACTTCATGTTTTTAGAAATCAGTAGGTTTTAGACAAATTGCATGAATTTGATCAGCTCTGCTGCCGAAAAAGTATATTTTTGTATTGAGTCATCTATCGTCTTGAATTGGCCTGTTGGGAGCAATAATCCATATGTTGCTACATGTAGTGGATTAACCTCCTGGTTTTCTTTTGTCGCATTATACACCACTTGTGCAGTTCACTTATTTTAGCTCTGTTCAAAGGCTTTAAATTTATAAAGCTACAAAGGCGCAGATCCAGCTACAATATGATATGGACTCTCTGATAAATTGCCTGTGCTAGTTACTTTGTACTGTGCCTTATTTGTTTGGTGTGCAATTTGTATCTTTTCCAGGCCTCACTTGTGGTCTTAACATCGGAGTTCATGCATCCATTCTTGAACTGCATTTCACATACACCACATTAGGGAGCTGCTCTATACTAATATTAACAAATCTTCGAAAACAAAAGTTGGCACCTTAAGATTTTTGTGGGATGCTGAGTTTTATTTATACTCATGTAGTTATCAAACTAATGTCTTGATTGCAATTGCTACTGAAGGTGCACTCTCCGCTACTTAGAAAATTGGATTACACCCTACATGAGAAGAAAGTATGGGTGTGGCACCAGGAAGCAAGGCAGAGAGAAAAGCAGCATTAGATGCTGGAGCATGGATGTTCAATGTTGTGACATCTGTTGGTATAATCATGGCCAACAAAGCCTTAATGGCTACACATGGTTTTAGTTTTGGTGAGACAATGCTCAGACGTTCAACTTCACGTGTGTTATCACTGATCTATAACTAACTGTGGTTATGCAGCAAATGTATCAGATTTCTTCTACTAATGTTGTGTGCCATGGTTTGCTTGTACAGCTACAACGTTAACTGGGCTGCATTTCCTAACCACGATCTTGATGACATCAGTAATGAAATGGTTGGGATATATTCAGCCATCGTACTTACCATTGCAAGAACTAGTAAAATTTGTCTTCTTTGCAAACTTATCAATTGTTGGGATGAATGTTAGCTTGATGTGGAACTCTGTTGGATTCTATCAGGTGAAGAGAGTAACTAAATTCTATTCAATGTTAGAATGTAATGCATATACTAAATTGCACTTTCTGCTGTTTCAGATTGCCAAGTTATGTATTATTCCAGTTTTGTGTTTTCTAGAAATCCTCTTTGACAAAGTTCGTTACTCAAGAGATACAAAGCTCAGTATAATGCTTGTCCTAGTTGGTGTTGCTGTGTGTACTGTAACTGATGTTAGTGTGAACTCTCAAGGGTTGATAGCTGCAATAATAGCAGTCTGGAGCACTGCACTACAACAGCATGTGAGTATCCTGGGTGCTTGAATCTGTACCTTGTTTGTGCACATTCCTAGCAGGCCTTGTCCTAATGGGATATGTGATGTATCTACCCTTCTTTTTTTCCTGCAGTATGTTCATCATCTTCAACGGAAGTACTCGCTTGGCTCATTCCACCTCTTGGGTCATACTGCTCCTGCTCAGGCAGCGTCGTTGTTAATATTTGGTCCTTTTGTGGATTTATGGTTGACTGACAAAAGAGTTGATACTTTTGGTTATACCATGGTAGTTACGGTACGTGATGCTTTATTCTGAATCAGTTTGTTTCTTATTTCTTTATAAATTTGTTGCATCAGAAACTTATCTAGTCCTCGCCAGTTCTTGTAGCATTATAATTTATATCTGTAGGCTTTTAATGATCATCGGGGGATCAGGATAACATGTCTGTCACTATGAATATATTACTGCTGAGAAGTGATGTTTGATATGAGGGTAACTGCAATCTGTATGATTTTCAGTTTTATATTATCCCAGGTATAATCTAGTGTTCAGTACAGAAAATGTCACTCTCAGTAGTCATCTTTGTGTATATTTGTTTCCTCTTGATTATTGTGAAGCAAACAGATCTTACAGAAACAGATTGTACAGATCAACCCTCTAAATAGTATTTCATAAGCTAACATGTGATGCCGTTTGAAATGCTAAAATATGGCACATTACAATACAGGAGCTGCTTCAAATAATATAGAAGCATATAGGTCAAGTATGCCTGATTTAGAATAGCTAGTGAAGTTCTACCGTCAATGGCAGAGTAACGTTTCATATATATGCTTCTTGTGATATATATAAAGTACCCCAGTTATTTGAAATTCTAGGATATGAGCATGGGAACATGGTTTGGTTTGTAACCGTTCTCTTGGTTGATAGTTGTGTGACCTAAAATACTTTTACCAGAGTAAACTGGGGACTAATGTTTCCTTTTTCACTCTTTTTTCAGTTCTTCATTGTATTGTCATGCATAATTGCTGTTGGTACCAATCTAAGCCAGTTCATATGCATCGGACGATTCACAGCTGTCTCGTTTCAAGTTCTAGGCCACATGAAGACTATTCTTGTGCTGACCCTGGGTTTTTTCCTCTTCGGAAAAGAGGGCCTTAATTTCCATGTCGCACTCGGCATGACCATAGCTATTATCGGCATGATTTGGTACGGGATTGCGTCGTCCAAACCAGGAGGCAAAGAGCGGCAGGTTTACATACCAATCAGCGAGAAAACACAGAAGCACGGCATACTGTCATCGCAGTCTGAGCTTGATCTGAAGGTCTGAGGACTGAGATTAGAAATACAGGGTTGTTGAACTAATAGCAGGGCTAACAGCGCTATTGAGCATCAAGTTGCGGCAATCCGATTTATTCTCTTCATTCATACACTTTTTCGACGTTTCCGTTTTGTAGCCACAGCTAAAGGAGAGTACCTGAGCGAAATGAAATTGACTTTACTTTTCTGGCAAATGTCACAGCCAAATATAGTGGTAAGATAGTATACAACATTTTGATTTTGTAACTCTGTAGATCTTCACAATAGTATAAGCTATCCAAATATAGTTATTACAGTACACTACATAGAGAGGTGACTTAGACTTCATGTGTGGTGGATATGAAAATCTTGTTTGGCTAGCTAACTTATTTTCTTTATAATATCGTGAGGATTCTGAACATCTGAACATACGAGAAAACGTGAGGCGTCAACCATGGGATATCTGAATTTATTCAACTCTAATGTGATGTATGGTCCAGATTAATACACCAACTCATCTCGGTTTCAACTTCAAAACAACTACTCCCTCCTTTCCTAAATATTTGTCTTTTTAAAGATTTCAAATGGACTACCACGTACGGATGTATATGACATATTTTAAAGCGTAGATTCACTCATTTTGCTCCGTATGTAGTCACTTGTTGAAATCTCTAGAAAGACAAATATTTAGGAACGGAGGGAGTACAACATATCTGGGCTTGTGTCCTGCAAAAACTTGTACTCCCTCCGTTCCTAATTGTAGTGCGCATAAGTTTTTCACTGAAATTCCGCAATGTAGTGCGTACTTCTAGCTGCGAGCGGTTTTGGACGAAAACACCCTCCCACCGAGCAGCGCAGGCTCCACCGCATTGTTTCTCTCCCTTATCTCTTCTCGCAGCTTTCCCCCCACCTCGACCTCCTGTAGTATGAACGCGGAGGGCCAGCTCCAGCTCGGGCGAGCCCACACAGGGTCGGCGGCGCAAAGCAGGGCCACCAGCCGCAGGAGCTCGGCGAGCGCGCGGAGCTCATCATGGAGCCGTCGACGAGGCTGGGGCGCTGGGCGAGTTTCTTGGACATGCATAGAGGGGCAGCACGCCGGGGTCGCGGTGGCTGCGGCTCACAAGAACCAGAGCCCAGAGGCGCCGCCGATGCTGTTGTTCGAGGATGGGAGAGTGCGACTCCGCGCCCGCGGCCGGTATCTCCGCGTCTGCCATAGCCGATGTCTTCGCGGCCACCACGTGCAAGAACGGCGTATCCGCGTCGAGCGCGTACATGGCCGGCAGCGACGCCGCTGCTCGAGGATGGGAGTGCGCCTCCGCGTCCACAGCCGGTGTCCCCGCATCCGCAACGACTGACGTCTTTCCGTCCATGGCCGGCGGCGGCACGTCCTGGGCCCGCATCCCTGGCCGGTGTCGTCTTCGTGTCCCCGTGTCCATGGACGGCGGCGCAGAGCAGGTTCACCAGCAGCGGGAGCATGCGCAGCTGCGCACCGCATCCTGGCGGCAGCGGGAATCGACTGGCGGCGGCGGGATTGGACCAGCGGCAAGGAAGGTGTTGTCGCCACTCCGAGAACGCCGCCGTTCTTGCAGATGGTGGCAGCACGCCGGCGTTGGCTTCTTGTGCGGCAGCGGCAGCGGCTTAAAGGAGCCAGAAGAGCCATCCACGCCCACCGCGTCCAGCGTCCATGGCCAGCGTCGCCGTGTCCTTGGTCAGCATCCCGCTTCCCTGGCCGGTTTTTTGCTGGCCGTAGACGCTCGCGTCGGACACACATACCAGTGTACTAGTACTGCTAGGAGGGACAAACCATGGAGGAGCGAGGGCTTTCTGGTCCAAAAATAAACGCCAGCACACACATTGGTACCTGCGCTGAAATCTATGCGCACTAGATTGAGGAACGGAGGGAGTATTAGCTGCGGCAGATTCTAGCCTGCATTTAAGCGGCGGCAAAATAAGCAACCTGCAAGTACACCTTCACCTCTACTGATTACACTTCCCTCCAGTAATTATGGCATGGTGGTCAATTACAGAAGGTGTTCAGAAGCAATTATGCCATGGTGAACGGCTTAACATGTCATTCTTGAAATTCTAAGATTGCCAGAGTTAAATGGTTCAACAGCTCAAAGGAAACACAATAAGAGGAAGAATAGACTTGGGAGCTCCAACATAAGCATACTGGTCAAATTAAACATCATTTCGAATTGCTTGTCGTTTACAAACCAAGCCACACAAAAAATTTGAAGTCAGGTGTCCCCTGGAACTTCATGAAATGATGCAGTATAACACTGCAGAGTCCTGAGAAGCTAGTACAATTACCCGTGATGATTGCATATACTTGCATCCCCTTCTTATGTCCCGAAATACACTTCCAAACCATTTTTGCCTCAGCTAGTTCTCTATCTCACACACAGTTCCTTAACCCCTCTTACATTTTCAGATGCACATTTGCACTAGCCAATTACCTGAACAGGTTCAGATCAGAATGGATGAACGCTGTGTGGGATATGAATGGAACGTTAGGATACATTCCTGAAAGGGCACACCTCATACACTCGACAACTGTGAAGATCTGAATGAAGGCCAGTGTCATCCAGAAATACGCCATTGGTTTACCCTGAAAGACAATGCTTGGATTCCAGTTGCACATGGTCGCCAGAGCCTGAGAGCCCGTGTCAAGAAGAATGGCCAATATGATGTGATAGCGCAAAAAGTGCGGCGACCACTTCCGTCTCACCACAAAGAAGTAGACAGTCATGAAGATCATCAGGAAAAGCCATCCAGGGACTAGTGCCATTGTATCAATGAAGGCATAAAACAGCCCAAACTGTTGCAAGTATGGATGAAGCTGGTACACAGCATCCGCGTGCGACCACATGTTGTGCAGTGGCAGAAGGTAAGGTACACATGCCAGGGTCCTCCACCACCATTTGGGTTTAGAAGATAGTTCAGGGTAGCTGAATGATGCTAAAGATGCCTGACAACTAACTTGAGATCTTGGGTGCGAGCTGCGGATTGATGGCAATGGCTTGAAGGGATTGTTGCCCATTACAGAATCATACTTTGCGAGAGATGAAGATACAGCACGAGCGGAAAAATCAAAACAAGCTGAAAGTAAGAAATATCTTGTAAGGCAAGGTTGGCATAATAACAACTATGGATAAATATAATTCAGTTTCCCAAAACATTAATAAGTAACGTTAACACATATAATTCACTGTTCAGGAAAGAGCAAATAAAAAATAATGTGGAAGTTATATTCATGATAACTTTACATCTGTATACTTGTAATGCAAGTTAAATTTCAAGATACCATTACGTGTCAATATGAAATATTTTGCTTGTAACTTCATATTATAAAGACAATAGACATGACATGATCTGCAGGCCAGATATTGTCAATGCATGCATTATGTAGAATTTTCTGCACCATAATTGTCTAATATTTTTTTCATGCATCACGAACAATAGCGTGTAATGCCAATCCTACCACATTGTGAATATGTACAAGAACAACTGTAGTAATGTTTTGCATTAACAGATTAGTGCTCCCAAATCTTCGTCCTTCCTCATATTTAGAGAAACAGTAACACAGGGGCCATCAAGCACATTGGATCTTTGGGAATAATATAACAAGATATAGAATATCCCTGACATACTCTATTGATAGCATCTATCAGTGAGCTAAAACTTTACAGTCCTTATTCTACCAGTAAAACCATAACAACTTGAAATTAACTCAAGCTTTCTTAATCTAACTTTGTACTTCCATTTTATCATTTGAGAAACAAGTGTTCAAGAGCTTTCAAAAAAATCATGAAAGGAAATGCTCTCCAATGATATTGTGCAATATTAAAAGCCTACGTTACTCATGAAAGCCTAGGAAATCTCAGCCCACCAAGTGAATGGTATCATTAAGCATTTAAACACAATATGATTACATCCAACCGTATCCAGACATTTATTCAGCTGCCAAATACTCCCTCCGTCTCAAAGTTGTACTAAGCTTGAGACACTTATTTTGGGACGGAGGGAGTATATAAGATTATGTAACACTGGTTTATGATGTAGAAATAAAAGCTCCTTCACAAGAGCCCAGGAACTAAGAGTACAGTCACAGTGTTTTGCCCGAGTAAAATATCCATAAGCAAGAAAATGAATACCTCTCAGAGGGGGGATTTTCTTGTCACAACGAAGTGCCGATGCCCGCAACTTGAGAAACGCTTGTTTAGAAAAAACCGGTGATCTTGCAGGATATCCGTAGCGGTTTGCAGCAGGGAATCCAAATAGCTGAGAATTTGCAGTCGCAGTAGCTACTCCTTGACAAGGCAGCATCGTGTGCAAAGCAGGATCTTGGACAAAATCTGCAACTATGAAGAATTCCCGATTAGCCTAGCCAAGAGCAGTCGCAACTAATGGACAAAACCACATCTCATTGGGCTATGAGGGGTTACGTGAGAACAGGTGGAGGATAACAGTGAATATGTAATCAAAATGTGCCGATTATTCCAACTCTTAATAACATGGATAAACCAAGTGGTGGACGCATGACTAAATCTCATACTAGTATGGTGGCAGTCAGGGCCGGATCAAGATGATGTGCATGCTGTACATCTCACAGCTAAAATTATCTGAAGGTCAGTGATTTTTAAGTCACTGGTGACAAAGTGGTCATACCTCGGAATCAACGGCAAAAATTACGGACGGGGTTGGGAGAGCAAGGACGCGACGAGGTAGAACGGGGACGCGCGTGGGAGGCCGATGTGGAGGGCAAGGGGGAGGCCCCGGCGGTGACGCCAAGGGAGGGGACGGCGGCAGCTTAGAGTCGGATTGTGGGTAGGTCAGGACTCGCGACAAGATGAGGTGCCAGCACAGAACGACGGATAGGGTGTGACGATGGAGAGGTTCCAGGGTTCTAACGACGAGGTTGACGAAGCCACGCAGGTGATGACGGCAGAAGCAGTGGTAGCTGCTCCTGCACAGAAGTTCGCCGGAGGAGCGGAGGAAGAGATCAAGAAGGAGAACAGGGCGCGGCCGGAGTGCCGGAAAGCTGTGGTTCGATTCGATGGCGGCAGCGAAGTGAAGTGCGCGCGCGGCGGCGAGGCCTCTGCCGTAGGAGGATGAGGAGGTGAGAGATGGAGAGAACCGCCGGCGTCGGGGCGGAGGAAGGGGGCGAAGAGGTTCAGAGATCCATCGTCAGAGGAAGAGGAGGAGAAAGAGGAGATGGAGAGCTTACCGGAGAGAGGCGACCGTCGTGGTCGGAGGCGTCGCCGGCGGCACCGCGGCTCCGCTCGATTTCTTGCGCCGCCGCTCCGTCGCCTCGCGATAGGCTTTTGTGTCGGCTCCGTGGACTCGAATTTCTTTAGCCCCGTGAATCGGAGGGGATTAGGCAATTTGGGCTGGGAAAACACACGCCAGGCCCTTAACAGAGCACTTGTTTCGGCCCAGTTTTTTCGGCCGGTTCTCCCAAAATTTTGAGGATGTGCGCGAATGTTATGTCTAGCTTATAGCGAGGAAGTTTACCTCAAGCGCGTGCATGTATCGACGGGCTATCGGGCACAATAGCTTGTTACTCTTTTTTGATTACCTTCCTCGCGTATGTATAGGACCGAGTTTTGTTCGGTTGTTGGTCTGTTCATTGATGTGTTCGTTCGGTTTTCTAATGCATGCTTAATACTCCCTCCGTTTCTAAATACTTGTCTTTCTAGAGATTTCAACAAGTGACTACATACGGCGCAAAATGAGTGAATCTACACTTTAAAATATGTCTACATACATTCGTATATTGAGTTCATTTGAAATGCCTAGAAAGACAAGTATTTGGGAACGGAGGGAGTATTTTTCAAGTGCTTGATTAACATTTTTAAATATTTATTTTAATATTTTTTAAGTACTTAAATAATATTTTTAAATACTTGTTTAATATTTTTTAAATGCTTGATTAACATTTTTTAGTTACATGATCATACATATTTTTCATACACATTTTATTTTTTGTACTGATTTTGTACACATGAGAAACATTTTCTCTATATACGTTTAATTTTTTAATGCTTGGGTAATATTTATTTTCAAAAATTTTATGTAAAGTTTTTAAAATATATTTATTTAGAATATTTGGAAGTAAAAAATTA
>NC_041391.1:449385675-449390024 GCF_002162155.2 Triticum dicoccoides | reverse complement strand
GTTTCCTACATCTTGCTATAAGTTAGTGAGGCCTGAAAAGGACTTGGGTCGGTGGAGCAGAGATACCTTTGGGAACGTCAGAGAAGAGATTAAGAAGTTAAAACAAATGCTCGATGAACTAAAGAGTGAACCCTTGCGGACTGGACCTTCTCATGCAGAGCTAAAGATTAACGAACGGTTGATAGAGATGTATCACCGGGAGGAGATTATGTGGCGTCAAAGAGCAAGAGTGGGGTGGCTGTCTGCTGGAGATAAAAACACCAAGTTCTTTCACCTGCGAGCCAGTCTCCGTAGGAAGAAGAACATGATAAAAGCATTACAGAACTCTCTTGGTGTGGAAATAACAGACCCGGGAGAGCTGAAAGCCTTAGCGAGTGGTTTTTACCAGGCGTTATATCAGTCTGAGCGGGTGCAAAATATGCAAGCAGTCTTAGATCAGGTGCCCAGAAAAGTGACAGACGAGATGAATGCCATTTTGTGTGCCCCTTACACAAAAGAGGAGGTTAAAACTGCTCTTTTTCAGATATTCCCTACCAAGGCACCGGGGTCCGACGGTTTTCCGGCTCACTTTTACCAACGTCATTGGGACGTATGTGGAGATGAAGTGACCAGTATAGTTCTCCGAATTGTAAGAGGTGAAGAGAGCCCGGCAATGATAAATGATATAGTGTTGGTATTAATCCCAAAGGTAAATAACCCAACACTACTTGCTCAATTTCGTCCAATAAGTTTGTGCAATGTTTTGTACAAGATAGCATCTAAGGTGATATCAAACATACTGAAAGTAATTCTGCCTGACATTATATCTGAAGAGCAATCTGCTTTTGTCCCTGGGAGGTTAATCACGGACAACATCATATGTTCTTATGAGTGTTTGCATTTTATGAAACGGTCAAGGGCCAAATCAAACAGTTTTTGCGCCCTAAAATTGGATATAATGAAGGCGTATGACAGATTGGAGTGGGATTATCTCAGAGGAATAATGATAAAATTGGGATTTGATCAAAACTGGATAGATACAATCATGGGTATGATATCTTCTATCTCCTTTTCAGTTTGTTTTAATGGAGAAAGGCTTGATTCTTTTAATCCTACCCGAGGTATTCGGCAAGGAGACCCAATCTCCCCCTACTTATTCTTGATTGCAGCAGAGGGCCTCTCGTGCCTCCTTAAATCAAGTTCTCAGTCGTCTTTGACAGGAATCAAGCTGGCTCCCACGGCTCCCACCGTGAACCATCTCCTGTTTGCGAATGATAGCCTGTTGCTATTCAAGGCCAGTGGGGATGGATCAATCGCGGTGTCAAACCTACTTGATACTTATTGTAATGCTTCTGGACAAAGGATCAACAACGAAAAATCTTCGATATTCTTCAGTAAGGGCTGCCCGGCTGTTTTGAGGGAAACTGTGAAGAACAACTTACATGTTCACAACGAATCGCTGAGCGAGCGCTATCTTGGCATGCCTACTGATGTAGGTCACTCGAAGAATGGAACATTCAGATATCTTCGAGATAGGGTGTGGGAGAAGATAAAGGGGTGGATGGAAAAACTTCTCTCATCGGCGGAGAAGGAAGTCCTGATCAAGTCAGTAGCTCAGGCGATTCCGGTATTTTCAATGTCTTGCTTCAGATTACCCCGAGGGCTTTGTGACAATATTACATCCACCATTCGACAGTTCTTTTGGGGTTCTAAGCGAGGACACAGGAAGCCAAGTTGGGTAGCATGGGATATTCTAACAATGCCAAAGCACTTGGGAGGGCTAGGGTTTAGAGATTTGGAGATTTTTAACCTAGCACTCCTGGCTAGGCAAGCTTGGAGGACATTAACAGATAGTTCCTCACTTAGTGCAAGGATTTCTAAAGCTGTCTACTTCCCGAACTGTAATTTGCTGCAGGCTGAACTGGGAGCTCATCCATCCCAAATTTGGCGGGCTGTTTTGGACGGAAGGGACATTTTGTCTCAAGGGCTCATACGTAGAATTGGGGATGGAGAATCCGTGAGTATATGGCACGACAACTGGATCCCGAGGGACAGTTTTAAGCGCCCGATCACCTCGCTTCAACATAACCCGCCTGAGAGAGTGGCAGAACTCATTAACGCTTCATCAGCAAGTTGGAACAAGGGCCTGGTCCGGGCAGTTTTCACTCATTTTGATGCAGAAGCTATACTCAAAATTCCTTTGTGCACGCGAAGGGTGGCAGATTTTTGGGCATGGCATGAGGAAATCAGGGGTGGCTGTGAGATCGGCATATCGCATGATCCTACGAACGAAGCAAAGCAGAGAGGCGTGGATGTACGAGGAGGGGGGAACGTCGTACGATCGCAGCGAGACAAGCAAGTGGGCAATGATATGGCATCTCAAAGTTCCCTCAAAACTGAAGATGTTCGTGTGGAGGCTGGTGCTGCAGTCTATGCCAACGGGAACGGTTCTGAAACACCGGAACATGGAGACAGAGGATACATGTTTGTTATGTGGAGCAGTTGATACATGGAAGCATGCTCTAATATCATGCCCGATGGCAGCAAGTATTTGGGCCTTGCCCCCTGATGATCTGATAGGAGGCATGCTTGAGCGGGCTGAAGAGACCCCGAAAGAGTGGCTCTTTGCTTTGTATGAATCTCTGAAACAGGATTTGTTTGATCGACTAGTTGTCACCCTATGGACAATCTGGAGAGTAAGGAGGAAAGCCATTTATGAGGATATTTTTCAATCACCCCAGTCGGTTGACGACTTCATATCAAACTACTTGGGTGAGCTGCGGTTCATTAATACCAATTTAACAACACAGCCTACACCTGCAGTTCGAAGATCTTCTAGCTGGGTAGCACCGACGGCTGGCAATGCCAAAATTAATGTCGATGCAGCCGTTTCCAGGAGAGGAGGTGGCTCAGTTGGCGTTATTTGCAGGGACCAAGACGGAGGGTTTTTGGGAGTATCTTTGCTCTGTTTTCCGAATATTTCAGATCCTCCAACTCTCGAAGCCCTAGCCATTAGGGAATCTCTTGCTTTGGCAGATGACTTATATCTCAGACGAATTCAAGTCGCCTCCGATTGCAAGCCTGTGGTTGAAAGCTTACACAAGGAAAATCGGGCAAGCTATGGCGCAATAGTACATGAGATACTAGATCACTCTATAGCTTTTGAATTTTGCAATTTTAGTCATGAGTTTAGGAGCTTTAATTATGAAGCTCACAACACAACATAGCGAAGCATGCGTTATCTCTCGGTGGTGGCCGCCATGTTTGGTTAGGCAACCCCGGGAATTTACCATCCGTCCCTATAAACATTATGACGAGTTAATAAAGCTTCGCGACGTTGTCTCAAAGAAAAAAAGAGTAAGTGAGGCCTGAGAATTGGACCTGCCCTCATATTCTTCATGAATCTTGAACCCATTTTTTCCGCTTATCAAAATTCTGGGAGACAATCAAAAGAAATTGGTTGTATGCTTCCCTCGCCTAAAGATTTTCCATGCGCTTTACAGTATTTTGGTGGTCCATTTTCGTCCGCTCCTTTGTTTCGTTGCGTTTCGCTCATTCGTTTTGTTTTTTCCTCTTTATTTTTTTGTTTATTCACAAGTTTCTTTGGGGTTTTCACTCATTTTTTATTCTTTCATGGTTTTTTTCCTTTGTTTTTCTTAGTTTCTTTCTCATCTTTTACATGTTTTTTCTTTTTTTCTCTTAATTTTCCTTCGTTTCTTTGTTTTTATTTTTCAATCTGTTGGCTTTCTTTGTTTTCCTTTGTACATTTTTCGTATGCATCAGGAACAGTTTTAGACACATGATTAACATTTTTAAATACATGATTAATACTTTTTTAATTTATATTGTCTTGATGTCTATTTTTTTCATACACATTGTACATTTGTTTATATATATCAGGTACAATTATTATATACATGTTTAAAATTTTGGAAATATATGGTTTACAATTATTTTAAACATATATTTTTATGTCCATTTTTCCATAAGCATTGTACATTTTTTATATACATCAGGACCATTTTGTGTATACAGGTTTAACATTTTCTAAATATATGACTAGTATCTTTTAAATACATGATTAACACATTTAACCTTTTTTATACATCAGGACGCCGTATACATCTCCGACAATGAGTAGTTCAGGCAACTCAACTAGCCAACCACCTCACCTACATTCCCTTTTCTTAAAGGAATGAAAGTAAATAGTCTATTTAACCCATCTCCTATACCACGTTTGCATAAAAACAAGTTAATTTAGTGACCGGGTTTTCCCGCACTTAAGTAGATATTTTACCAACTCATCTTGAGTTGGTGACACCATGTTTTGGAGAGGCAGGAGGGGGAGTTGATGAAATATACCCCCCCCC
>NC_041391.1:449384886-449385431 GCF_002162155.2 Triticum dicoccoides | reverse complement strand
ATCCCTCCGGTAACTTTTGTTGTGTGAATAACATGGTAACTCACACTCCGCAGACCTAATTACTTATGTACCCCGGTCCTGAAAACTTTGTCGGCGAGTGGGGGTTGAAACATACCACGGTAACTTCTATTCAAATAACATGATAACTCATACATGCAGACCTGATAACTTATGCACCTCGGTCTTGATAACTTTGTCGGCGGGGGTGGGGGTGGGGGAGTCGTCGAGACATACCACGGTAACTTCTATGCAAATAAAATGATGACTAACACATCGCAGACATGATAACCCAACATGAAAAAGTTGTTTGAAAACATATTTCCGGTAACTTCTATGTAAATATCATGGTAATATACCACACCTATGATGATAAACTATGTACAAACACCGCGGTAACCTTTGACCCGGGGAAAAAGCTATTGTAAACATATGTCTAACCACTTTTGTCTAGATAGTATGAAAATTTAGAAACAACATACCTGATAATTTATGTGTAAATTGCATGGTAATGTACGCACCGCAGACTTGATAACTTATGTATAAAC
>NC_041391.1:449382645-449384693 GCF_002162155.2 Triticum dicoccoides | reverse complement strand
AGTTGTTGAAAACATCTTCACCTCCTCCCGATAACTTGCATGATAATTTACACACACCAAAGATGATAAAATATGTAAAAACAATGGGGTAACTTTAGACCCAAGAGATTTTTTTTATTAAAAACATACACCACCCCACCCCCGACAACTCCCGTGTAAGTAGCAAGATAATTCACACACATTAGAGCTGATAACCTATATTACACATGTATGCATGCATTAGAGGAGGAAAAATAGATATCATCCTAGATTCTCCAGTATTTTTGAAACTTCAAAATGTTTTATAGCTCAAACCATCGGTCCGATCGAAACATCATTTTCACATAAAAAATCCACCACGGCGAGACCTACGAAATTGGATCTCAGGTTGATATGTTCTGACATTTTTTTTGCGTGCAACGAATATTGGAGGAATCATGTTTAAGCTTTGATAATTTCTGTGTAATTAACATGATAACTTGTCTCAACTCGCATGATAACTTGCGTAGCACACATGTGGTAACATTTTACCAAAAAAAAGTCGTCGGAACATACCAACAATGGATCTAGTTTCGAAGGTTTCGTCGTGAGAAATCTTTTATGTGAAAACTTTTTTTAACCGGAGCGACAGTTTGAGCTACAAAGTATTTTAAAGTTTTGAAATAAAGAGAATCTTTGCTGACATCATCCTGATTTTTATTAGTTTCAAGCATGTGCCAACCATGCTGCATGCACGGGTGCGCTAAGGATAAAAGGCGGGATTGCATGTGTTATTTTTAGCGTTCGTTCGGATTTGTTGTTTAAATTTTGACTAGTCGGAAGTTATTTAGTATGTACTTTTCAGTTGCATAGTGTAATATGAATTTAAGGTATCAAATTTAAGGTATGCAGTGCAACAGACAAAATGGTGCGTCTATGGATGTATGAGGAGTTATATTTGTCATATGCGTATGTAGATGCTCTAACTAAATGGAAAGCCAAAATAAGTCGAATCTTGATCCTTCTGAAACTACCCAAAACTAACAGCAAGTCAGGATAACTTACAACGACACAAGCCTCCTTTAGTTATCCTGACTTGCCATTACCAGCTTCCAGAAGGCATGCATGCACAGCACCTTTACGAGTGTCATCCACCCGGCCAAGGAGAGCTAGCCGGAACCCTGAGCCGAAACGCAACAACGAGCGAGCAAGACCCCTGACCTAACTTCGATTCTCTAGCTAGCTAATTGATCCCGCTATTACTAGCTTCTGCCCTCTTCACCATCATCACATGCCATTGAACGGCGAGCTCCAGTTGTTGGAGTACCCGTTCGCCCTCGCGATGCTCACCGTTGACGCCGCCGCGTATGGGTCGGCGCCGGTGCTCGCCATCGCCATGGCGTCGTACCCAATATTGAGCTTCCCTTCTTCGTCCCCGTAGCTGCAGGTGCTTCCCTGGTTGGTGGCAGTGCTGCTGTGCCCCTGTTCGTCCACGACGGCGCTAGCCGGCATCAGGAAGGCGTTGCCACCGGTGCCCTGCTGGTACCCGCCGCCGCCGCCGCCGTTGTAGACCGTGGAGCTCGACGATGCCTGGAAATAGTTGTGAGCGGCGGTCCCGAGGTGCAGCTCCTGGAGGTCCTGCAGGTTTTGCGTGGCGACGGTGGCGTCCTGCTCGGGCTTGCACCACCCGCGAGACGGCTGGGCGACGTATGGGTAGTGCACCGAGAGCGGCGACGGCTGCTGGAATGCGATTGTCGGCCAGCCGTGGTGGTACGACGCGTAAGCGCCCATCCCGACGTCGGTCAGCTGGGAGATGACGCCGCCATCCATGCCGGCCCGCCAGATCGTGGCGCCAGCCTCTGGATGATCAGCGGCCTCCTTGAGGCGCCTCGCCGCGCCACTCACCGCCACCGGTAGGGTGCTGCTCTCGAGGATGGTCTTGACGTCGTAGCGACTCATGTCGAAGTTGGTGACGGCATTGAGCCCACGGAACTTGATCGCCGCGATGTCGTAGGCCTCCGCCGCCTCCTCCTCGGTGCCTACGGACGTACGAGAGGATGTGCACGATATTAGGATGCATGTTTAGCTAG
>NC_041391.1:449367078-449382361 GCF_002162155.2 Triticum dicoccoides | reverse complement strand
CATGTATACATAGGTGGCTCTAGGATGCAAGTGTGTGATTCAAATCACTAGTGTTTTCAACTTTGCCCTTGACTCCATGCCAAGGTTTTCTTAGACAACTTTGAGACAAAAACTTGAAAAAGTACATTTGGGACAGAGTTAATGCAGTTACCACTATTTTATTGCCCCATAGGGCAACATATAGAATATCTAACCTTCAGCTCTACGAGACGAAGAGTTCAAGAAAAAAGTAACTAAATAAGTAGTACTGGTCGATGACTTAGATCTTGGAGCTATACCACTATGACTAGTCATAATTTAGTCTTAAGGATCTTCATTAGTCCAGCAATTAGATAGGCTCCGAAGAGAGGGTTAATTATATCTGATCAATAACTTACTGAAGGTGCCTAAGTAGAGATCCTTGTTTCCTGCAACCCGCCCAATTCTTGCTTGCCATCTCCCATGCTGATGGTGCCTGGTAACGATCTCACCTTATATAGTTAGAACTTAGAAAAAAAAAAGATATAACAACCATTTGGATAACTATCTAACATACATGTTTGCTTACATGCATGCCTACTAATTCTAAGAATACATATCGGACATTAGCTATTTCCAAATGACATAAATTATTATGGTTTGTAAAACATAACAGACCGAATTACCTAGTAACATACCTAGTCATACCACGATATTTTGACGCACCACGAGAAAATCCGCTGCTATTCCTGCATTTGTCGGATCAAGTTATTGATAGTGCAATATTCCATTTACTTGTGTGTGATAGTTCAGTATGAGATGAACGTCGGCTAGCAATAGTACCTTCTTAGGTATGCGATGTATTCCTGCCTAGTCATATGTTTCATTTCATCCACCTCTTTTTCGTAGGTATTAATCTACCATTGTAAAAAAAATATTATGTTCCAATAAAAATAGGTTGAGATGTTTTGCAGAAACAAAAATAGCAATGCAAGGAAAAAGCGCCATAAAAATAGTTTCAGAACTTGCTTACTGGGAAATTTGTTGTTGTTGTACCCCAATACTTGAGTGCTGCCAAATCATAAGCCCTTGCTGCCTTGTCCTCCTTGTCATAGCCACCTAAGGTTTCATGATCACAATCATAAGGTGGAATAACTAAATTGGTAAACTCCAATGAATAAAAATGGCCAGAGAGTAAGGCAAGCATACCTAGATAAACTGATTGTGGGGGACAATATATTATCATTCCCAGAGGTGATGGTGATGCAGTCATGCAGAGTGTTGAGGCAACACAAGATAAAATGCTTAAATAGCACATCACGGGTGTATATATCGTTGTGCAATGGAGAGAGAAATAGGAAGTATATAGCCATTTTTATTACCTTGCCTACCCTTGCGACTCTGCCCTTCTCTTCTGCAGCTATTGTCCCAGAGATGAGCCTCATAACGCCCTGTCCATCTATGTCTGAGAAGGAATATTGAAGAACATAAGAATATATATAGTTAGCACATTCAAAATGTACATGTTGTCGTTAAAAATACATCCATTTCTAATGTACATGTATGTGCAAGAGTATGTTGATCAGAGAAAATAAAAGCATCAATTTCATTTTATATGAATTTGTATTCATCATTCGTTGAAACACATTCGTTTTGAGAGGTCTATAAAAGAGATCTCTATATAAAAACTTCTGTGTTTATCCAGAGAAAAAGCAAAGATCCGCACTATCTATTTGTGTTGGGTTAGCTAGAACAGTTAAATTAGTTATACCTCTTATTTTGGCGCGTTCGGGTTATAGTGGTGTAGATTAGTGTAGAAGATATCATAAGAGTTCCGGAGAAGAAGCAGTTCAAATTAGCTATAGTACGAATCATGTTGTATACTTGTGCATTTTGGAAACCCGGCGACTCACACTTTTGGGCTGGCCTAATGGCGACAAAGAAACATCTCTTTCGCTTTGGGTCTTTCGCGATAAAGGGCGGGTCAGAGATTCGTTTTTGGGAAGACATATGGCTAGGCAATGCCAGTCTCCGAGAACAATATCCAACCTTATACAACATTGCTCGCGATAAGAATAATACTATTGCGCAGGTGCTCAATTCATCCCCACCGAATATTTCGTTCAGACGGGATTTGATTGGCCCCCGACTTGTGTCATGGCATAATCTTTTATCCAGGTTGGATTCGATTAACCTGGCAGAAGGCCGTGATGTATTTCGCTGGAACCTTACTACATCCGGGTCTTTCACTGTAGACTGCACTATATGTACCGTGCGCTCACACATTCTAAGGTACCTGTTAGTAATAACAAGAAAATTTGGAAGTCCAAGATTCCATTAAAAGTGAAAATTTTCATGTGGTATCTTCGTAAGGGAGTTGTGTTAACTAAAGACAACCTCGCATGACGCAACTGGCAAGGGAGTAAGAAGTGTTGTTTTTGTACTCATGACGAGACAATCAAACACCTCTTTTTTCAATGCAAGTTTGCACGTTCTACGTGGTCAGTCATCCAAATAGCATCAAATTTGCATCCACCCACAAGTGTTGCCAATATTTTTGGTCATTGGTTGGACGGTATTCCAAATAGTTTCAAAACGCTAATAAGGGTGGGAGCGTATGCCTTAATTTGGTCGCTTTGGCTATGTAGAAATGATTTGATTTTCAATGGAAAAAATGCTTCTTCTTTGCAGGTTATTTTCCGGTGTACGCACTCGCTACATACGTGGTCTATTCTACAATGACCGGAGTACCAATCGCTGTTCAAGACGGTGTGTACGAGATTGGAGCAGGTGGCTATGGAGGTTTTTTCCCGACATGGGTGGCAGCATAACCTTCGGATCGACCCACCACCTCCTTCGACATAGGCATAGTATCGGTCTACAGGACTCTACTGTTGCCGTTTTGTCGGTTTTTATTTAATGATTTTTTTGGTCGGACTTTCGGATTTGGTTGTATGCATCCTAGTTATGCAGAGGCCGGCTGTTATTCATAATACTTTGTATCCACTTGATGCTACATTTTGAATTAATAAAATCGCCCTTTATCGAAAAAAAAAACTTGTATGAACAAGTAATTCAATTCAATTATGAATCAACGTTTCTTAATTACCCAGTGAGCTACATATTACTTGTTAGTTATACATACCCGACCATTGATCGGTTAGGTGGCATGATGGATGTGCTGATGGCGGCAAGACACGTATTGCTTCGCCCCCTAGCCATTGATCTGCCAGCCACTTGGTGGCCCTTCCTTTTTCTTTTTCTTTTTATTAGGGCACATTTGTGTTGTTGCCCCAGCGGGGTTTATGTTTATTTTTTCATGTGCTTGAGCTTTGTTGTATGGATGTGGTGGTTCTTTTATCTATAAAGCAGGGCGAAAGCCTTTTACCTAACTGGTGGATGGAAAATGGTAGCATCTATATACTAATCATTGGATAATAAGTCGATTTGTCACCTTTTCTCTGTCAACGAATTATATATGTGCTCAAATAATCACCAAATTACAGGCACAAAATCAAAGTAGCTTGCAGTATCCCGACTAGCATAGATCCTTTATGTCTGTTTAAAGAGTTTCTCGCGCTAGATTGATTGCCCAATTTGAAATGCTAGTATACTAGCCCAATTTGAAATGGACTAATTAGTGTAAGTCATGGATCAACAAATTAATGTGAAGAAATCAACCAGTAATTATCAATAATATAATGTTCTAACCTTGTTACACCTCGATATATCGACGTCCTTTGCCCGAATGTGTCGATGGACTTCCTCGCGACAGCTTCTACGGCACCGCCCGGCGAATCCATGGTGCCGCTGGCCCGCTTGTTCTCCGAGGAGGTGCTCTCTGAGACTCCCCCAGTGGCACTGCCGCCGACCGCAGCCATCGGCAAGTGCGATCCTGAGCCCGTGCTCATCGAGAGCGCCAGGCTCTGCGAGCTCCCCGCCACCACCAACGCGCCGTTTCTCCCCAGCGCATCGAAGCTGCTCGCGCTTGCGTCGGTGCTCATCTCCTCGTGGGGCTGCGGCTGCTGCACGGGCGCCCCGGTATGCGACTGCGGGTGCGGCGCTTGGGGTACCTGGTTGTTACGGAGCCAGCTCTTGATCATAGAGAGCTCCATGGTGTTGCTCCCGCTGTTGCTGTTGGCGCTGGTCGCCATCGGGACTCCGGAGAACAAGAAGCCGCCGGCCTGATCTTGCTCGGAGACGAACGAGTTGCCACCGAGGAAGTCCTCAAGCTTGGGCTCGGTCTCGGCCTCCATGGCCGCCCTCTTGCCGCCGACTGCGCTCGACCCGACGAGCATCGAGAGCTCGGACGCACCGCCGTTATAGTCCAGATCACCCCTCATGTTCCAATCTACAGCCACATCAAATAACAAGAAACCTTGAATGGGAGAAGTGATAGATACATACTTAGATAACAATGGATCGGGGCGCATGCGGCAAACTGGCTAGCTTCTTCCACTCACCGTGGGTTTCATGAGTGAAGGCCTCCGTGATCCCGTACGAAGGCTGATGGCCTGGCACGCCGAGTTGAGCGTCGGGGGCTGGCTGCGTGGGTAGGCCATAGAAGTCACTGGCGCCGGAGATGTCGATGCCGGCGGGCGGCGAGCTATCCTGATGCGGCTGTGGGTTTTCTTGGCCGGAGAGCGAGAACCCCAACCAGTCGTTTCCAGAAGCCATTATGGGAAGGCCGCCGATCGATAGAACAGCCCGCGGGGCTAGCTACGATAGATTAATAGTTGGTTTCTTCCTGATGAGAGCAATGGAAGCATTGGTGAGGTAAGGTGGAAGCTGATAGGGGAGGAGGGTATACCTTTTTCAGAGGCACCTAGAACACTAGCTACATTTGGGTCAATGTGGGAAGAGTGTAGGAGTGGCCAGAAAATTATCCTGGCCACATGAGAGAAGGGGGGAATGTGCTAGGAGAGGCAAGTATTTATATGAGAACGTAACAATGGTGGTAGTTGTGTTTTTGGTTCTCTATATAGGACATATAAACAGTTTTCCATGAAAAATACTACGGGTCATGACTCGCATTTTCATGGATTTATTTCAGGCCTTCCGGCGCGTTTAGTGGGAGGAAATATTTTTGTCCACTACGAAGGCATTTATGGTGACTTTGTCAATCTCAAGATGATGTGTCGGCTCAGTCTCTCGAATGTGCTCATAGGTTGTGCGTGCGTGAATTCATAGGGATGAGTGTATGTGCATATGTATGAGCGTCTGCGTCTGTACTGTGTTATAAAATGACAAATAACAATAAGAAAAATGTTACTACTACAATCCAGTAGGAGAAGGAATAGAAAAGAAGTAGGAAAATGAATCAGAACGTAAGGTCGGCTAGGATTTCTTAAGTCCCATAAACATATATTCATTTGTTTCAGAATACAAAGCATAGATATATTGATCAAAATTGAGTTTTGATCGTAAATATCTAATACAAAGCTTAAATGATTGTGAAATCACAATATTAAGAGGAGCCTAGGTCTCTCCATTGCGTCATCGTGGGGGCTGTTCACGGTGGCGTGGCATGGCTGGTGATGGTGGTCGTGCTCACAGTCCCTTCTTCCTCGATGGTCCAGTGTTCAGCTCACTTCCGTGCTTTATATAAGAGCTTTTCGTCGTCCAACCGATCAAGCCCTTCGTGCCAGGGCGTGGGGGTAGGAGGCCCTCTTTGGCATTGGATTGATGGTGCAACGATGAGGTCCCCATGTTGAAGCTGACGAAGGCATCTTGCTCCTGAGTTTGCCATCTACCATTCATTGACTTTGATGAGGCTTCTACCTAGATCAACGAGCATTTTAGTGGATCAGGGCTTCGACGGTATGAAGCGGCACTTCAATGTACATCCTTTGTATGTTTGCATGTTAGTTTGTAGCCTTTGTTAGCCGTTGAACCCTTGAATCGATCTGAAGTGTCTGACATCAAATCTCGTTGTTATGTTCGCATGATGAGAAACCTAAACCTCGCCGTCCCAAAAAAACAACAGGAATCTACATTGGAGCTCCATCGTCTTCATCATGACTAGCAAACTTGAGGAGGATCGAAGCCCGAAGGACCAGCTTGAAGATGAAGTGCCGCCATCTGCCTGAGAGCTGCCCCTACGCCCCTCTCCACCATTGGCTGCCCGGCCAGCGGGCAGAGGCAAAGCCCAGAGGGGACGAGATCTTCACCCTGTCTGCCGCTGAGGAGAAGAAGAAGAAGAAGAAAAAGACATGTTAACACGTTATTCAACAAACTGGCAGGTGAAGCACATGCGTACATCTCCAAGAACACACCTACCATGCTTAAGGCTGGTCATAGTGGGAGTAACATAGGTAGTAACATAGATGCCACATAAGCAAAAATGGTGATGTGGCAAGTAGTTAATGAGGAGAGAGGCAAATAGAGTAACATAATATGTTACCATCACATAGCGGTTTTCAATGCATAATGAGTCTACAAAGTAATAAATGAAGGCAACTATGTTACCACACCTATGACACTACCCACTATGAAGGTAGTAACATAGACTAGTAACATATGTATGTTACTAGTCTAAGTTACTCCCCATTATGACCAGCCTAACAAATGTAATGGTTGTCATTATTCTTCTTGTTTGTAAACTCTTACTTAATTAATGCGATGAGACAAAGCTTTTGTCCTGGGTTTTAAAGCTCCAAATGTTTATCTGATTATTCCACACCATTGTTATCTGAAGAATCAACTAAAATAGGCACACTTTTTGCCTCTTTTTTAGTCCAGTGCTGGACTACGTATACTAGCAGAGTGCCCGTGCGTTGCTACGGGCTATGATATATATAAATGAATTGAACAAATGATTAAGGTCGTCTCCAAGTCCGACGCTCATTTCTCTCTTGTACGCCCGACCATGTTCGGACATGAAACGGGGGCCTAGCGGGCTTCTCAAAATTCAACCGTCTGGACAGTCCATCCTACCCCAAATCCAGACCATATGTGTGAGAGGAACAGGGTGGTCCGCCATGTTATATTCAACACACTGGCCCAACACAAAAGAAAACCCATCCCACGATGGGCCCTTCTCTTTTTTAGTGGACCCTCCTCTTCTTGCTCGGTATCCCGCTGTAGCGGGACATTGCTCGCTAGAACCCACTCCTTTAAAACCACACGATGCCCATATCATCTTCCCCATGACACCCTATCTCGTTCACGCCATATTTCCCGATGGACCGCCAAGGAGGAGTATCCCGCCAACCACCACGCTCTCTGCCCTGAACCCCCCTGCCCCTATTCGTGTCGATCCACCACCGCCTGTTAGGTATATATGCATATATCGGTCGTAGAAATGCATGTTAAATGCATTTTTAAATGTTATAAATAATTCCAAAAAAAATTATCGTCTACATCTCTGCAAAAATATGTGCGCGACACCAGTTTTTTTGTCTTTTTTGCACACGATAAAAATCCTTCGAAACTTTTGGCACACACATAGAATGTGAAGCTGTACATGTGCAACAATTTTCAGTTTTTTTTAAACTTGAAAAGGTGTCTTTCAAAGTGGGTGCAGATGTACTTGGGTTCATCCATGTATTTTCCCGTCCAGAGCTAGCAGCATACAACTCATTTTGACCGTCCCATGAAAAAATAGACAAGCTACCAGCCACACAGAAAATCAGGCCACCAACGAGGCTGTAAGGACCAGGCCACCTGAAGTCTCCCACAAACTACAGTTCTTTCGCCAGGCGCAGCGGAGCTCGCCACAATGTCTAGTTATAATTAAACGTCTACAGTTGCATCTAATCAAGCTATAAAAAGGAAGACACCATCTAGCATATATCGTGAGCGCATCCATATAACACAAGTATGCATACAGTCAAGGCATCCAAGAAATGTGTTGCATTTTGAGACCAACATAATTCATCTGTGTGTACTAATCAATAGTTAAAAAATAGCTAGAAACTATTTAGTCTAGCAGATAACTGGAAGTCTAGTCTACCAGGAAGCTAATCACAAAAACATGATAAAAATCAAAACCATAGTCTTTCTATTCCTGGCAATTGATCATCCTATACAGGAAGATATAGTTCATATACCATTAGCAAATAATCTAGGCATATAGGTACAGAAGAGCCACAAGACTGATCCGAGTTTCAGCTTAACATCAACCAATTGCTTAACAGTCCAGAATAAAGTCACAAAATTGCATCAAGAACAGGATCTGACACTTGCATTGTGGTGTTTTCCCACTGTATATCTGACACACACACTACATGCACTCTGCAGATATGTATCCAACCGGCTATACTCTACGCTCTATGGAATTTGCGGACTTCTTGGCCATGTTAGGTAAAGAAGCTCCGTAAGTATCATTTCGTAGCAAGATTGCAGCCACTCGTGCCTCCTCCTATATGTAGTACTTGAAACCTTCACATGAAGACTGTCATTAAGAAAATGGCTGTATCAAAGTGAATCTTGTGAAGAGAGTCAATTCAGCTCTACAAATAATGTATACTCTCTACACATGCAAAAAATGTATATCTAAACGGTGAACAAAAAAAGAAATATACTCTCTACAAATAAATGATCAAAGTTTACAAATGCTTGGCTTGTGAACTACTTAGTTACTCCCTGCTACTAAAAAAAGTCAAGCATACAACTAATATGCCCAAGTTTGAGAGAGACACAATCCAAATGAATTGCCAAAGAGAAGAAAGAACTGCAGAAAAACATGAAAGATCCCCCTGTACAACAGATTGCAGAAAAGACCAATGCATTCTCAAATTATTTGCTCCTTCTGAGCTAAAAAACTCCCTGCGGAGCAAATGGTCGAGCTGGCCGTAGGAAGGAACACACTAAAACATGCCAAGAAAAGTGCATTGGTAAAAACAAAACAAAAAGAAAATATAGGAACAACCAGGACGGGGTTAATGGTTTGGGAACTGAGAGAGTTGATGGGAGGGACAACCGGAGAAGCAAACCAAGCAGAAATTCGCATCTGCTTTTCCAAGATGATGTGCTGCTCGGTGGATGATCATCATCATGCATCCACTGTAAAGGTCCTCGATTCTTATATGCATTCAGTTTCTGCAAGTTCAAAAGGTAGTTCTACATAATCACTAAACAGAGGCACTAACCTGGTACTGAATTTATAGAATAAGTGCAGATCCTTTGTTGAGTCCTCTGCAATCTCAATACTCTGGATCCAACTAATGTTCTTGTCTTGCCCTGCAAATATATACATGATTCAGTCTATTTTCAGAAATTAGGATTTCTATTTTCTATGCGATCCACATAGAACATGGGGAATCACCTAAGCTTAGCTGCTGTATCAGACCCAGAACATTCACTAATGCAGTTAAATAGCTGTACAAATATAAAGAACATGAACTTACAACTTCATGGTTCAGTATATGCACAAAAAGACCCACATCTAGAGATCTAGAGAGAGAGGAACTAAAGGCAAACCATGAACCACGTCCAGCTCCTTGCTCTTGCTACGATTCGTGTTCGACCCACTCCTTGCATGCACCAGCGACCTCATCCATGAGACAAGGGGGGAAAGAGAGGGGGAGGAAGATAGAGACAAACCTGAACCGCCTCAACCTTCTTGCTCCTGCTGCTCCGACCAGCAAGTCTCCCTCCACGGTCGACCCCGCCCACATTCGCCACTGCACCAACTCCGCTGTTTTCCCCATCAAGGCAGAGCTCCCGTGCGCGTCTTGTTCGGAGGGGCTCTCCGAGGCCTCGAGGTCCTCATCAAGATCTCATCCTCCGAGTACTTCACCCCATACTTTTCGTCTAATGTTCTGTACACCTGAATTAGCATTAAGAACACAAGCCATATTAATCAAACCACCGTATGCATACCCAATTAACAGAGGAAAGGGAGATTTTTATCAGTAATTCGTTATGCATGGAGAAACAAATCCACACAACCCAGAAATGAACAGCAGAAACAAATCTGCTCAGGTTCTCACAACCCGAATCTACGAACATACACGAACGGAACGGGCTACGGGAGCACGGATCAGGTCGATCCAAATGCCATGCATTGTCTCAGCATGTGCACCGCATAGAAAACATGCAGGCCTCCGTCAACCATGGGAACGGCCAGCAGAATCGAGCGGAACAAACAGAGGAACATGAATTGGAGCTGCGGTATATGGGGGAAGGGCGTAGGCCGACCTGGGCCATGGGCTCGGTGGGGCGAGGAGGGTGCCGGCGGCGTCGACATTAGAATGAGGACCTATTTTTTTTAAAACTGAGTTTTTTAAAAGACCATGTTTCCGTAACTCACAACCAACCTTGCAGCCTCGCGTGGATGTTCATCGACAGAATAGATCGAACTACTATGGTGAGAATGCAGTCAAAAGATATGTGTACCGGTAGAGAGTATGGACCTGGGACTGCCGATCGATGGCTTGACACGCCGGAAGACCACGGGCTGACACAAAAGTCATGGATGAGCTTCTCAACCAGGCGGCTCCTCCCCTCGCCGGTGCTGCAGACCCGTCTCGAACCACAATCACAGATCAGTGGTGATGGCACGCGTCGCACCTTAGATCGATGCAGCGGTGCCAGCGCTTGGTACGTGCGGCGTCGGGGCCGGGGCAGGTAGGGTGGAGTGGGTCGTCGATGGCTGTCAATGCACGGCGAAATCTGGCGGGCGGCGTGAGGTGGAGTGAGGGGAAGGAGGTGTCGTCCTGGTGATCCGCGACGGCCGCGTTCTGGTATTCCGTGATGTATCCGAGGCGACGGCGGCGGTGGCGTCCTGGTGATCCGCGATGGCGGCGGCGGTCGCCGGCGTCGCGGCGTTGACTCCCTGGATCAGCGTCGGCGTCTGCGGCTGCGTCTCGTCCGGAGACGTGGAGTAGCGGCTTGGGATGAGATCTACGGCAAATTGTGTTTTTTTTCAAACATTAGGTGTAGAGATAAATGCTGGCACGGATGTCCCAAATATAGAAATAAACACAGCATATTTTTCTTCTTTTCCTTCTCACCGTTCCTTTGGCTGATGCATATGGCAGTGCTTGATTTCATGGACAAAAGTCAATTATCTCTTTCTTAGGAAAATCATAACTCCTGATTGCATGCGAAAATCATATCCCAAATTTTAGAAGAAACTTTCCATCCTTTTTCTCTCTGTCTGATGCATATGGAAATGATTGATTGATTTCATGTACAAAAGTCAATTATCTCTTTCTTAGGAAAATCATAACTCCTGATTGCATGCCAAAATCATACCCCAAATTTTAAAAGAAACTTTCCATCCTTTTTATCTCTGTCTGATGCATATGGAAATGATTGATTGATTTCATGGACAAAAGTCAATTATCTCTTTCTTAGGAAAATCATAACTCCTGATTGCATGCCAAAATCATACCCCAAATTTTAAAAGAAACTTTCCATCCTTTTTCTCTCTGTCTGATGCATATGGAAATGATTGATTGATTTCCCGTATGTACGAGGGAGATAGGGCGGCCGCATCGGGTGGATCGAGAGACGGTTTTTTTTGGTTTTGCACGGTTTATTTGTTTCCTTAAAATCTATTATTTGTTTCCTAAAGAAATTTGCAATAATGGAAGGTATCGGTTGATTTGGATAAGTTAGTAAATTTAGATCCGTGATTGCGTGCACGTTTGGAAAGTGCTGATTTGCAAGGAAAGAACTGAGGGGTAAATAAACCGGTGAATAAGAAACCAGTATCGAAAAAAATCTACGACGGTTAACCTACGAAAAAAAACCGGACGAAAGTGGTGGGACGAAAAAAAACCTGGAAGCGAGACTACCAACTGCTCCATTAGGAGTAGAGATGCTCATGCACTGGCTATATATAGAGAGGTGACTTGCTGAAGTACTAGACAGGTAGTAGTAATCCCAGGCATACCATGCATGGAAAAGGGTCCAAGGCTCAAAATGTGCCAACATATCCTTGGATCTTAACCCATCGGCAAGAAGAATCCAATAACCAACGATATGCGCCCGTGTGCATGCATATGGAGTATAGTACGTGCGCGGACGGTTCGTCCCGTCCAACGGAGACGAATCCAGCGAAAAGATTCCCGTGGAAAAAGAAACTGGAAAACGGAACGGTCAAACTCGTCACGCGCGCACACCTGTAGAAATCGATCTCTGACATGCATGTCGTGCCGAGCGAGAGCGCGCGCGCGCGTGCACATCACCATCCCCTCTTCTTCCGCGAATTCCAACCCAACCCACCACACGAATAGGCGCAAGGGGCTAGGGCTACACGCGGGAAGAGCCATGGCCAGGGGATGGCAGCCTAGGCCTGCTCGCCTTATAATACGCTGCTTCCTAGGCAAATCACTGGATTGCATGGACTGCTGGTGCGACCTGCTTGGACTGGACTGGCTATCCCAAAATTTGCAACTGACATGGCTCACTGCAAACCGCAAGAAATTCAGGCCGAGCTGGTCGAAAATCTGATTTCATGTTGTAAGAAGAACCTAGCAGGCCTGTGGAGTCTGTTCTTTTTCACCATTTGAATGAAAGTACTGTACATGTACGTACATGGAAGCATAAATATATGTAGCTACTTGCCAAATCTCTTCGGAAAATGCAAGAGTAGAACTGAAAGTGTCAATCTAGTGTGGATCTCACTCCGAGCATATTATATTTACCATCTCTTGATCATTCCTTGGTACCATAATCAAATGATCCAAACCCACTGTCTTCCCCGCATCAGTCGGGCGGGCATCGTCGATAAGCGCCCGTCCAGCCCCAAAGAGCGAGAAAGGTTAGCCCTAAAGAAAGCTCACGGTGACTCGGAATAAAGTAGGCGAGCTGGGGTTGCAACCTGTGCCCTCTACGAGGACACACACCCTTGTCTTGCGGGCACACCAGAGGAGATGAACAGTGCCACCACGCACTAAAGGAGTGCCCTAAACGTCTCTGCGAACATGCATGCCTGCCTGATCCGCCCGTCGACCTCGATCTCTCGCGGCCGGTCATGTGCAGCGCTAGCTGCAGGGACCATACATGATTACGGGGAGAATGTTAATCATCCTACTGCAACTAGCTACACACAGCTGGCCATTATTTGGATATAATGAAACAGCTACACGCAGCTGGGCTAGTATCGTTGCTGCTAGACTGCTAGTATATATTTGCTGCAATTGTACACATAGACTTACGGTTAGTTGTTTTATCAAACATGTTTTGGTAATTACAGGGAGATGCATCTGCATGAAGAAGAAGAAGAAGAAGAAGAAGAAGAAAAAGAAGATCATCTGGAAGATCTTACTTCATGCATGCATGCATCAGCTTGAGCTTGCGTAGTAGTATGAAGGAGAGCAGACGGCGCCGATCCAGCACTTGGTCGGTGAGTGTTAGTCCAAAGCAGCGTCCCTGCTGCTGTGACCGTGAGAGCCAACAGCCACTGCTCTGCAAGTGCATCCCGTCCATCCACACAAAACTAACCATGGCGTTGGTGTTTTCCACGGTGCACGTGAGGTGTGAGGAGCCGTGTAGGTTCCCCATGCACGCACATCACATCTGTTGCATGCACACCGAGCTTAGGCCAACTCCATCGCGCGATCCCAAACGGACGTCCGTTTTGTCCGGTTTCTGTCCGTTTGGGTAGGGATTTGGGGTCGTGTCCGGGTCTGTCCTGGGATGCGGTGGCCGTGCCGCATCCATTTGCCCCATCCTGTCCGTCAGGGTCAAAAATGCCCAAATTTGCATCAAAACTAGTTTCCAACCCAAATATTTGTCTGAAAATTAAAATAGTTTTACAACTCAATTGAAATTGTCTTTAATAAAATAGTTTTACAACCAAATCGAAATTGTCTTGACTGAAGATAAATTGAACCAATACATCTATTGATTGCCAATGTGATCCCAGACGTGCTCAACCAAGTCATGCGGATATCCAAAGACTGGAGAGCGCTGCAGCACGTTGATATCATTGTGAGAACCTGCCATGCCGGAAAAAAAAGACATATCCAAAGATCTTGCGATGCCACCGCTTCTAATATGACAGTGCACCCGTTAACATGCCTCTTGTACTGGCCCTGCCAAGCAAATGGACAGTTCTTCCATTCCCAATGCATACAATCTATGCTGCCAAGCATGCCTGGAAAGCCTCTAGCTGCGTTGGTCGCCAACAATCTCTCTGTATCAGCGATAGTTGGCTGCCTCAAGTACTCTGGGCCAAACACCTCGATCACGGCCTGGCAAAACTTGTACATTGACATCGGACATGTTGTCTCACTCATACGCACATACTCGTCCACCAGATCGCCTGGAATACCATATGCAAGCATGCGGATGGCCGCGGTGCATTTCTGGTAAGAGGAGAATCCAAGCTTGCCAAGGGCATCCGTCTTGCACTCGAAGTATGGGTCATGAGCAACCACTCCCTCTCGAATACGATTGAACACATGCCTTGCCATATGAAAACGGCGACAAAATTTATCCCGCTTGAAGAGCGGGGTGTTGGCAAAGTAATCGGCATAAAGCAGGGCGTGACCTCTCTCCCTGTTGTGGTTCAGGTTGGGAGCACGGCCAGGGAGTGACCCCTGTACCGAGGAAGCTGTCGTTGAATATGGTCGTGAACGACCAGTGCAACCACCACAAGATCTTCATCATCCGACGATGAATCGTCCGACGAACAAAGGAAGCGATGAAAGAAAAACTCATCCCCACTGTCCATACCTTTGATGGTAAAAAGTCGAACACCTTCCGGTCGTAGTGGCGAAGAGGCCGCGATGATCACCTCGACGCAGCAGGGATGGTTGCCGGCCGGCTACTGGCCGCTCTGGAGCTCTCGTCGGAATCCGCCTTGGTCCGTCGCCGGCAGTCGTGTCCCCTCCGCCACCGGCAAGGACGGCGACGGCCAAACCTCCCCCGATAGACGACCAAAACTACAGCGAAAGCGCGGACGAGGTGGCGGCCATGTCGAGACGTAGTTTGGTATGGACGGCGCGGGGCTGCGCGGTGAGGAGGCGGCCGAAGAATAGGGGCGGCGCCGGTGGCGGGGCGGGGCGGGGAGAGAGGGTGAAGCGTTGGGAACGGAGGAACAACTAGTGTCCCCGACAGGCTGGCCACGGGGGGGACAAGGGCGTGCGTCGCGGCCGTCCGCGCGCGTCCTTTTCACCCCAAACCGAGCGCAAGTTTGGGCCGGGGATGAGTCGAAAACGGACGAAATCCGGACATTTGTCCGTTTGATGCCGCGCGCTGGGCCGCCTCTTTTGTTCTTTTTACCCCAAACGAACGGGACCGGACAGGATAGAGTCGCGCGGTGGAGTTGGCCTTACATTACATTGGATCCTCCTCGGCCGCGGTACAACGGCGCGGGCTACAGTGTTCGTGCCGCGCCGGCCATAGAATATTCAGCGCTCATATT
>NC_041391.1:449343699-449366837 GCF_002162155.2 Triticum dicoccoides | reverse complement strand
TCAAAGCGCCGGGGAACACTGCAAAAAGGAGCGGTTAAAAGTGAAAAATTGCACGGGTCGCTCCTTCTGCATGCATGCGATTGAACAAACAAAAAGGCTGACCAGCTAATCTGACGGTGAAGGAACACGTTTACCTCCCTAGCTCGAGTTCGTGTAAAAAATTGCTAGTAGTATCAATTGTTAAAAAATGTTTTTTTTTTCTGTGTGTCCAAAGAGGCCGAGACGAGACGAAGCCGGCCGGGCAGAACCACATGCGCCTATGGTCAACAAATCAAGCGCTGGCCCGTCTGTATGCTGGCGGCTGTATTTTCGGCGTCCATGCGCGCGTGTCCACGCGTTCCGTCTGCACGCACGCGGGGCACTGGCTGCTTAATCTATATCTATCTAATACTAGTATCTACTCCCTTCGTTCCTAAATATTTGTCTTTCTAGACATTTCAAATGACTACTACATACGGATGTATATAGACATATTTTAGAGTGTAGATTCACTCATTTTGCTCCGTATGTAGTCATTTGTTGAAATGCCTAGAAAGACAAGTACTCCCTCCGTCCTAAAATACTTGTCGGGGAAATGGATAAAATTGGATGTATCTATAACTAAAATACGTCTAGGTTCATCCATTTCTCCGACAAGTATTTCAGGACGGAGGGAGTATTTAGGAACGGAGGGAGTAGTATCTTAGTACCACTATTAAAGCATGAGAGGACGGAGAACCGAATCATCTCATTCATTAAAGCATATAATTTGATGGCCTAAATCACTCCAACATATCAAACGCGTTTTACACTTTAATTACCCACCCTGCCACTCCTAAACTCCTCCGCCTCTTCTAAGAAAAACCGCCTAGACTGATCGCACACATGTCTCAATTGCGTTTAGCATAGAACTTATCCCGCGCCGCGCACCACTTCCTCCTCACACGTTCGCACGCACAGGAGCGCTTCATCCCCAACCTCCCTCCTCTCCCGCTCGTCGCCGCCCCCTCGCACGCCCCTCGCCTCGACCCGCCGCAGCTTCAGTGAAGCCACAACCATCGCCTCGGCCCACCACAGCTTCATTGACGCCGCCCCTCACATCTCCGTGTCGCCCCCACCCATCGCCTCGCCAGGCCTCGGCCGTCGGGGACGCCGCCTAGACCGCCTGGCCGGCCTTTGGGGACGCCGCCCGGTGATTGCTGGCTACCCCATCATCGTCTCTCCCTGTCCTCAATATGTGTGCCGACGCGGCACAACGGGTTTGCCTCGTCTCCAAGCCTTCCCGACGCGGCGGCCCTTGGGGTGAGGGACGAAGGAGCCTCGCCATGGCTTCATCCTCTTATCCGTCCTCTCATCCTGCACCATCATGTGTTCGCTAGTGACGAAGGAGCATCCGCGGTTGATCCTGCACCATCCTGTGGCCATCACGCATGTAGTCGCCATCCACCACATCGGCACCGCCATCTAATGTGCAGGTACAAAGAACAATCCCATATCCCTCCTAATCCTTTTTTTTCTGCCCTCACATGGATGCGCAGAGGTAGAGATTAGAGAGCGTGCACTTGCAAGCTTTTCATCTAGAAAAATGTCTCAGAATCAACTGATTCACCTCCCCCGGGCGGCGGCGCGCCCCGCACCGGGGATCCCCCGCCCTCCTCCTACAGCCGCGCCTCACCTCTGCTCCCTCCGGCGCCGTCGCCCGGGACGTCACAGGGCAAAGCCCTTGTGGCGTGGCGGTGGCGGCGGTTTTCTCCTCGGATCTCGATCTGGTTGGGAAGCGGCGCTCCTTTCCGGCCAGATTAGCGGCGGTGGCGCAGATCGGCATCGACATCGATGTGGTGTGGCGGCAGCGGTGGAGGACGTCACCAGCAACGCGGCTCTGGCCTTGACTCAGTCGGGCTAATTCGTTGTGCTACCGATCTCAATCGCCGTCAGCGGTGCACTGCTCCTGGACTTGATTTGCAACACGAGGATGTCTAGGGTGCCGGCCCTAGGCTTGGTGGTGGTGGCCTTCTTCTTCGTCGGAGTTGGTCGGCCGGCTGGCTGTGCATGGAGTGGGGTCAGTGGGCTTGCATGGTCATGGCGGTGGAGGTCGCAGTGGCGGACGGCTTGGCCGGTCGACGGCGGCGGAACATGGCCGGTGGCAGCAGCAATGTTCTGTCTGGATCCCGGGGCGGCGACCCTGGATGGTGGCAGCCGGTGAAGCTAGGGCTTCCCGCGGCGGCATGGCGTGGTGTAGTCCCTGTCCAAGGCGGATCTGTGACGGTGATCTGATCTACAAATTGGATCGGATCAGATACGGTGACGAGCACACGGGATCATCTCGGCGGCTCTCGCGGCTTGGCGAGGTGGGGTGGGAGCCCTCCTCCTAGGCTCCAGTGGTGGCACACTCAGGCAGTAGCCGGTGCGCCAGGGCTCCTACGGTGGCACTGTTGTTGCGGTTGGTCGCCGGATCTAGGCGGCTAGATCTAGGGCTTTGAAGGCGGCCGAGACGATGCACAAGTTGCCGGGTGGACTACTTGGGACGGATCCAGGTGAAAACCTGGTCTTCGGTCGATGGCCAGAGCCGGTGATGACGATGCCCTTATCATCGTTTCCTTCATGAAGGCATCATCGAGGTGAAGCTCCCAGCTCCACTCAATACCTCCAGGGAAAACCCTAGATCAACTGATCGGATGTTGGCGGCAATAATGTGTCGTTACCCCCTTGGGGGCGGCATTCTTGGAGGTGCACTCGATCTCGCAGGACCAGCGGACGGCTTCTTTTGTGGAGCGGTGCTTCATCCTACACATAGATGGCGACAGATCTTGATGGCGTGGCGCAATGCAGATTCAGCGTTCGATGTGCGAGGATGGACTCGCGTAGGAGGACGACGCTGTCTGGCGTTGTGGTGGCGTCAATGGCAAAGAGACCTGGCACGGTAGATGCAACAGTACATCTCTAAAGATGGATTGGTGGCAGGTGGCTGCGGCGGCCTCATACCCGACAGGCGTCCTGGTTGAGGAATGCGCCGGACTGGTAGGTGCCCCATACCCGGCAGGCGTCCTGGTTGGGACCTCAGGTCTTAAATGTTTGGGTTTGGCTGCGAGGTCTGTTTGGTATTAGGCCCAGACTATCAGACATCAACTAGATAGGAGTAGCGGCAGATGTTGCCTAGACAGTGGTTTTTGTCTTACTGTTATATGACTTTGTAAGGTCTTGTGTGAATAATTAATAAAGTGACCGCATGCATTGTTCAGATGCAAAGGC
Source organism: Triticum dicoccoides (assembly GCF_002162155.2). Classification (NCBI taxonomy): domain Eukaryota; kingdom Viridiplantae; phylum Streptophyta; class Magnoliopsida; order Poales; family Poaceae; genus Triticum; species Triticum dicoccoides. The sequence continues at coordinate 449,363,609 of NC_041391.1, read as the reverse complement.
CGGGGGTCCTCCTTGTTGAAAGGGAGAGAGAGATTGGTGGGATTGTTTTATGTATTGCTTGAGCCTCGTGGGCATATATATAGGAGTACATGATCTACTTGGAGTACAAGGCAAGCCAGAATAATTCCTAGTCTAACCTATGTTTCCTAATACAATCACGTTACTCAACATCCCCCCGCAGTCACAACGGTAGTGACGCAGACGGTGAGACTGGAGAAGAATCCGAAGGCAAGCCGACGAACACCCCCCACAGTCGTAACGGTCGACGCATCGCGGAGTCGTGGCTGGAGTGACAACCGACGAGGTTGCTCAAGCAAGGCGATAGCCCTCTGTGTCGTTTGTCGAGGTAGCCGAGAGCATGGGTGGTGGAGCCGTGGTCGAGGTAGCCGTGCGAAGAATACCGTGGTCGATGTCGAGTCGGGGTAGCCGGTGTCAAGAAAGTCGCCGTGGAGCCGCGGGCGCAAGGAGGCGCCGAGTTAGTCGTGGGCGCAGTGGTGTCGAAGTAGTGGTGCGCCAGGAAGTAGATGATGTTAACGACGCGTCGCACCGGGGTTGCCAACCCCGCGGACACATCATAGACGAAGGCACGCGTCGGTGTTGCCAGCACCGGGCATGCGTAGACGGACGAAGGCGAAGTTGACGAAGCACCGCACCAGGCTTGCCGGGCCCGGGGACACGTCGTGGACGAAGGCACGCGGCGGTGTTGCCAGCATCGGGCATGCGTAGACAGGGACCTGCACGAGCTGTACGCCATGTCGAAGAAGTCGAAGAGGCCAGCAGAGAAGGACTCGGCGACGGTTGCGGCGCCAATCGGCACGGGGCCAATGTCGCCCGCGGTTGTCGGAGTAGATGAAGCGGTCGGGGTAGATGACGACGACGCTGGCGATAGGCTGGTGCTGGACGAAGACGAAGGAGGTGGACGGGCGGCTGCGGCGGCTATGGGGGTAGCGGCGGTGGCTACAAAAGAAGAGCGGCGGCGGCGGCCTGACGGCGGCGGCGGCTAGGTTAGGAGCGCGGCGGCGGTGCTCGAAGTAGGCGAAGAACCCGACAGCGTGACGAAGACCGGCGCGGACGGTGGCGTGCCCGCGCCAAAGGAGGTGGTGCGGCGCATGCCACAGGAAGTCGACGCGCAGGGACGGCGGTGAACCGCGGGCCGCGGCACTACGGCCCGAAGGGGCGACGCAGCGGCGGCGGGCAGGTCGGGGCGACGACGGAAGACCTCGGGACGGTCGTAGGGACCGCGGGCCGCGGTGCTACAGCCCGAAGGGGTGGCACAGCGGCGGAGCACGGGGTGGTGCAACCGCGTGGACGACCTCGAGATGGCGGCGTGGACCGGGTGCCACGCTCGCTACGGCCCGACGGGGCGACGCAGCGGCGGCACGAGGGTCGGTGCAGCCACGGGGACGGCCTGGAGCGGAGGACCTCGGGACGGTGGTAGATCGCGGGCCGCGGCACTACGACCCGAAGTGGCGACGCAGCGGTGACGCGGGTCGGTGCAGCCGGGAGAAGAACCACGAGGCGGCAGCGCTGCGGCCCGACGGGGCGACGCAGCGGCAGCTCGTTACTCGATCGGCGGAGGGGCACGCTGAACTCGGAGACGATCTTCACGGGACCTGCGGAGGCGCGCGTAACTGACGGGCCAGGTCGGTCGCGCGGCGTAGATGAGGCGGATCGCGGCGGCGAGGGGGTGATCAAGCCGATCGCGCGCGAGGTCGGGGATGCCGCTCGATGGAGGCGTGGTGGCGGCGGAGTCCTGGATGAGGCCGGCGACGGTGGGCGACAGGGCGGCTATGATTGGCCGCCGCATAGCGCGAGGCCGCCGGGTCGGGTGATGCAGGAGTCTCGGTCGGAGCAGGGCGGTGACGGCCGGCACAGGGCGGCGGGTAGGCCGGCGCGCGGACGACGGCTGGCCCTGACGGACCGCCTCGGCGCGCGTGGCCGCCGGGTCGGAGAAGAGGCCGGCTGGTCACGCCGGGGTCAGAGTAGAGGCGCTCGGGGTCGACGGCGGCGGTGGGCGACGCAAACCGATCAAGAATAGATCGAAAAACCAAAAAGAAATCGCGTGATCAAGATGACCGGCGGGAGAGAGAAAACCCCGGAGCAAGGCTCGGGGAAAAGACTCTCTAGGGCAGCCGGTCAACACGACCGGTGGACGAACCCTAGGTACGGGTGGTGCGGCCCCCGATGGCGGTCATGGAGGTCGACCGCCCCGGGGGCGGCGCACAGGTGCGGAAGCGGCGGCTGCTAGGGTTTAGGATCGACTTGCTCTGATACCATGTTGAAAGGGAGAGAGAGATTGGTGGAATTGTTTTATGCATTGCTTGAGCCTCGTGGGCATAATATATAGGAGTACGTGATCTACTTAAAGTACAAGGCAAGCCAGAATAATTGCTAGTCTAACCTATGTTTCCTAATACAATCACGTTACTCAACACTCCTTCATTTCTAAAAAAACTGATTCATGGTGTTACTGTCTGTTTAGACATCTCCATATTACTATCTCACTGAAACTTACACTCCTTGATTCAATGCCGCTCCCAGGAGCTGCCGCCTCCACCGGGGACATGGACACACGCAGGATGACCGCTGGCGAACGATGACGTACATGCCATCGCGCCTCTGCGCTGCTGCACCGCGGGCGCACAGGGGGTTGTCCATATCAGTTGTACGGTCGCATCGAACTATGAGTTGTACTAAATTTTTCTATATCCAAACTGAATTGGTCGTTAACCGCCTTCCTATCACTCGTTGTTGCGGGTGAGAGCAGAGCGGATGCAGCCGTGGGTCAAGGCAATTGATCTTTGGTGGTGCGGGAAGACGCCGGGGCGTTGGACTCGGTGGGCGCGGCCACTCCCGCCTACCCGGTTGTGGGCTAGGACGCGGACTCGGCTGCCGCTCCCGACGATGAGGGATATACCGCCGCTGGTCGGGCGATGTGGTTTTTTTTCCGGGTCCTAGGGATTTTACAAGAAGTTGTTTGTCCATGCTGATTTCCGTAGGATGCACATATTTCAGAGGACAATACTCTTCTTATGGTTCTACTTGCAGGGATCCCCCATGCATTGAGGGCACCGAGTCAATGGAGTTGTGTGCGGCCACGATAACAACACGTATAATGTTTTCTAGGCAAGTTTAAGAGGGGCTCCTTGAAGGTACTGAAACGATCTAAACATCAAACTCTTTTTTTGCTTGCTTGGTAGTATAGTCTACACTACTTAACAACTCATTTCTTCAGTTATAGGCACATCTTTTAAGAAATCTTGTGAGAGGAAGAGACGACAGTCTTTAGAGAATTTGAATCATAGGATATTGATAAATAGAGGGATAATTAATCTTCTGATACTAAGGGCTGGATTATTGAAGTTTGGTACCAAATTTACCCAACTAGAAATAACAGTTGATGGAGCTGGTTTGGTATGTTAATCTGATAGCCCCGATGTTAAACGGTATCTTCTTTTGTCTTGTATATGCACACTTACATTCTTCTTCTTGCAATTGTATTAATTAACTAGCTTATTGCCTTCACATATATACTCATGGATGATTTCTATTTAAGATCATAACTTCATGAACGGAAGAGGTTATAAAGTTTACTCACATATTCTGGTTTCGGAAACAAAATAAGAAAGGCCAATCTGCAGGACCTTGCTGTCCATAGCGGGGGTGATATAGTCAAAGGCTCTTTTCGCTTGCTCATTTCACAATGGCTTTGAAGTAATGTGGTGCACACTGTACTCTGTTAAATGTGAATTTACTCGTAATCTACATTTACATGCTGCTTCAGCAATTATCAGTGAGATGGTGTGCGCTTAGCGACGCCGGAGAAGTAAGAAAGGCCGTCGTTTGGTGTGGGCCAGAATACTCACGCATCTCTCTACGCTTATTTCACTTGTTGTGTTGTCTCCAATTGTTGCAGTACTGTCATCTCATTCGATTTTGTTTTTCAGAGTTGAGAAATGATGGATAAATAACAGAATTATGTTCATATAGTTTGTGCAATTCATTTGGAGAAAATTTTTATTACGCTTAATTCATTAGTTTGTTATAGTGATATTTTGAGCAGAATGGAAAAGATTTGGTGCAGATCTGAATGTGCTGATGAAATTACGGTCCAATAGAGGAACCAATGTGCTCCTGGTCTGATCCATAATTGTGAAGATCTTTTTTGGGTGGTCGTTCATGGGCTGGACTTCACCTTCAATTCAATGATCTTCTTTCTAGCATGAAGCAGAGGATTATAACTACCGGGAAGCATAGGATGTTGTTCATGAATTCAACAGTAATTTTGGTGAGGATGTGAAATCCCTCCTTCTGCTCATTCCAATCTTCCAAAATGATTTATTCATTGTTTGTACCTTTCCTTGATCTTCTCTTCATCCCGATTAAATTTCTCACCGCTTCTCCTAATGGTCCAGCCAATTAATAAGAAAAGGAGGGAGAAGGAAAATGTATGACACAAGAAGAGATACCTCTACAAACAGTGGAAATAGGTATTCCTTATATTCTAGAGATCATGATCATGAAAAATCTTGAAACATGTACTGGCAAGAGAAAGGAGGAAGTGAAGAAAAACTCTTCACATGACATCATGATAAGCTTTGTTCTGTTGTAAACATGTTTGTAGTATCATTTATCATCAAGCATTTAAAGTGTTATTAAGAGTAAAATGACATTCTCTATGTGCTCTTGGAAAACTTTCAATGGATACACAATTCTTGTTTTTTTGTATTTTGTCAAGCAGAATCATGTATAAGAAAATAAAGCTCTTTCCTGTATTCGTGTTATATCTGGGAACATTATTACTGGTTTTGCTACCATGACATGCAAAATTTGGTGTGTGTGTGTGTGTGAGAGAGAGAGAGGCCATGGGGTTGTGATATAGGATGTTAAAGAATATGGCCGCTTCATCTCCTACTGTATAATCGGGTACTGCGGTCCCCTCCTCCTCTCTCTCGTCCGCGACCGCGCCGCCCCCGCGGGCGGCCGGCCGCGCCTCCCCTCCTTCCCCGTGTGCGCCCCCTCTCTCCTCCTCCTCCCTGCCGCCGGTGCCGGCGCCCACCGGCGACGTTGGTGGTGGCGCCCCCCGGCCCTTCCCCGTCTAGGGTTTCTCCAGCGCGGGACAGAGCGGCTCCGGGCGGTGTCTTTAGGCGGCGGTCCTGCGTAGCGGCGGGGTGTCCTGTCGCATGCGGGGGCGAGCTCTGGGCTGCGGCGGCACCGTTGGCGGCGGGGCAGCACGGCGGCATGGGCTGGCGGCGCCCGCCCGACCCAGATCTAGGTCCTTCGGGCTCCATATGGGTTGGGGCGGGCCGGCGACAGGCATGGCGTCGGTGTGGCCTTCAGGAGGCGGTGGCGAGCGGCGATAATCGACGGGGGGCTGTCGGCATCGAGGCCAGCTTGGTGCAGCATGGCCGGCAGGGCTTAGCGGGCCCGTTTCGGGCCTGGCCAGGCCAGGGGTGGCCTGGTATGCCCCGCTGCCGTGTTCGGTCGGCTACCACGACGGTGCCGGAGGCGCGGGCCTCCCGCACAACGGCGGTGGAGGTGGTTCCCTCCCGCTCGGCATTGATGTTGCTGCTCCCGTCGCTCGGATCTTCTTTCCGGTCTTCTTGGCCTCGTGGTGGTGTTCGCAGTGAGACGGTGTTGGTGGTGGCGCAACCGTGATGGCGCATAGTTGTCGGTGGCTTGGCTGGTCGGCTCCGATTGACTGGTGGGGTTTGGCATGCGGGAGAAATCCTTGCCGGTTTGTCCGGCTCCGATGCGGTGACACCAACGGGTGCCACTATCCCTTCTTGGAGGGTGTCGAGAGTAGCTATCCCCCACCTCCCTCCGTGTACTGGGGGAAACCCTAGGACTTGTCCGGGCAGCAGCGTCGTCGGTGTCGTATCCCTTCTTGGAGGTGCTGCTTAGTTCACGGTAGATCGGGTCCTTGGGCTGTGGTGGTTTGTTTCTAGAGGGCGCAGCGGTCGCGGGTCTTCCGCGCTTTGTCGAGCTGCCGCTGTTGGCATTTTTTCTTCTTCTTTTTCTTTGGGCTTGTTGTGCTGCTCGCCCATCATTGCGATGTGTACAATGGTGGTTTGCTTTGGAATACAAAGCGGGGGGCAAACCCTTTTTCGGTAAGAATATGACCTCCAAGATGTACGACTACTTAATAGGTGAGCTCCAACCAAAGAATTGGTACTTCAACATGGAATTTATAACCTTCACAAAAAGATGACATAATGTCATTTTTAGCATTTTTTGCTTTTATGTGTATATTGGATTATTTGCAAGCTGGTATTATTATTTTTAAATAATGAATTCCATGCAAAGCTCTGTACCCGCACTTGAGTAGGAGAAAGTTAAGCAGAACATAATATGTGATTTTCCAATGATGAATAAATTTAAGTTGACAAAGTTATTGATGGTTGGCACTGCTAGCCCCAATGCCCTTGCTCTTAGAAGATCATCACTCAATCTTATTTTCGGTTGCAACTAGAAATAGGATGTTGATTGGTGAAGGAGTTCTTGCAACTAGCAAGGTATTCTGCTTATAACCTGATTGTGAACTTTCTTCAAAGATCATCACTCAAAGTGAAGCACAATTAACAAGTCTCCTAGGAAGTTCTCTTATGTTCCTTTCATATTTTATATCTATTGGTAGCGTGGCGGTTATAGCTCTCATGTGTATGGACTACTATTGATGGCTATCCTTGCTTTTCTTCATGGTTTCGTATTAAAATTGTTGTGTAACTGTTTCATCTTTCATTACAAACATTTCCTTTTTCAAATCCAGTGAGCATTCATGTAAAATAGTGGCCACTCACATCAGTGGAGTAAATTATGTAAGATAAGCTACATTGTCTATAACCTACTTTCATTTTAGATGAAACATGTCCTTTTTGACATCTCAATTATTGTGTTGAAAACAAATATTTTCCTACCCTACATGTGAAATATTTCCAAACATCACCCTGAAAGGAAAAAAAATCTTGCTATTCGCTCCATTGACTGAATAAACAAGAGCATCACAGTACGTAGTTCAATGATACTCCCTCTGTATATTACTTTACAGAGGAATATTTAGGTACTGGTAATTATTTTTTGGCATAGTGTTTGTCTACATTTGTCGTATATGAGCCCATTATTGACTTCTTAAAATGTGGAGACCATTGTTTTGTGGAGTTTGATGCTCTTGTTGTTATCTAGCCTAACATGATTTGATAGTTTGATGGAATTTAGGTTGACCCTTTGCTTTCAGATTTGTTAGCAAGTAATTCATATCCGATTTGTTTCTTGTCAGTTAGAGAGAACAATGAACAACTATACTCCAGTGTCATTCATTACATGGGTGCATACACTATAGTTTGGCACATTTGAATAGTCAATGCCCCTCCACCTCTCAGGCGCAAAAAAATGACAATGTCCAAAATGCATATAGTTTTATCTATCACGACAATTTGTACCATCACTGTAGATGCTATTACTATGCAACTACAACTTCTAATTACTGAGTTCTTTTAGAATGATGGATCTACTTAATGAGTTCAGCTTCTAAGAAATGTATTTACTTGCCTATTTGACAATTTTCTTTTGAGTCTGAATGAATCGTAGGAAATGGAGAGTTTTACTAAGAGTACGGGGAAAATCTAAATGCTATTGTCTGGAAAAGTGGTAACAATCTACAATATAGGATATCGAAGAGTGTAAATAGTAGTTGTATTTTGTTCTCCAAACATATCTTTCTCGGGATAATACATGCCATGTAGTGAATCATGTTGTGTTAAGACGTATCACACTGGAATTAGCTTGTCGAATGACTCAATATATTTTACAATGGCGATTCAAAGGATCAATTACTAGATTTAATGATGTAAATTTACAACATATCAGAGACCGAATGAATGAAAGAATATATTATTATCTCTATGCAGCAACATGACAATGACATCCCACCTTTGAAAATATAACTTGAGCAACATCACAAATAGTGTGTATCTATTTACTTCATATATATCGGGAATTATTTCTCTATATTGGTGTGCATCTCATTTGGTTAAGATTTGAGACGTGCGTTGTACGTGCATGCTTACTAGTCTACAAAAACGGTCAAAGGCTGGCCAGGGTTGGATTCCGCAATCAGCCTCTCGCTCACCGATGACGCCTCAGGGTAATCAGCTTCTATCAAAGGTCTCAGACCTTATTGATCCGGTAACATGTGCTTGGGAGTTGGGACGACCAATCGATAGATCAAACAAAAGTGGAAGCACTCAATGACAAATATTTGGGTTTGCCTGCAAATATGGGTATGAATAAAAGTGATTGTTTCCAATTCTTGATTGATCGTATTATTATGAAAATTAATGGATGAAAAGAAAAATTTTTATCCGCGGGAGAGAAGGAAATTTTATTCAAATCGGTTGTACAAGCTATCCAACTTATGCCATGTCCGTCTTTAAAATTCCTAAAAATATTTGTAAAGGAATCATTGACGCGATGTCACAATTTTGGTGGGGTGACGAGGACAATCAGAAGAGAATGCATTGGATATCATGGTGGAAGATGTGTGTCCCAAAAGACTAAGTAGGTATGTGCTTCAGAGATATACATTGTTTTAATCTGGCTTTGTTAGCCAAACAAGCGTGGCATCTACTTGACAACCGTGACTCCCTATGTGCCACCATCCTGAGAACTAAATATTTTTTGGATGGAGACTTAACGAATGCAAGTCTTAAAAAGGGTTCCTCTTTTACTTGGCAAGGTATTATGGCGGGAGTTGATTCACTCAAAAATGGTTATATCTGGAGAGTTGTGAATGGATAAAATATTGATATTTGGAGAGATGCGTGGATCCCAAACTATGCGAATAGGAAAGTTATTACCCCTAAAAGAGGGCATCTCTTGTCAAACTTTGTTGATCTTATCGACCTAGTCACCAACTGTTGGGGTGAAGACTTAGTGAGACAGACTTTATGGCCAATTGACGCTCAAAGGGTGCTTACGATTCCCCTCCGTATGCATAACATGACAGACTTCATTGCTTGGAGCTATACAAAAAATAGATTGTTTACGGTTCGTTCGGCTTATTTGGAGAAATGGAACAAACAACATGGAAGGAAGTTGCAACACCCAAATGGTATGGGTAGAATAAATCTCAATCCCATTTGGGGTAAGATTTGGCAATTATCTTGTCCAGCAAAGGTGAAAATTTTAATTTGTCGTACTTTGCACAGAACCCTACCACCCTACCTACCATGTCGAGTTACGCTTGCTAATAGACATATGAAATTTTCACCCATATGCCCATCATGCTTGAATGGGCCAGAAGATACAAAACACATGTTGTTTCTGTGTCAGAAGGCGAAAGAGGTTTGTGAGAAGCTGGGATTGCATGGGACCATTTGTAAAGCATGTGTTATTGATCATGCAGGAGAGGCAGTTTTGGAGTTCCTACTTCTTATGCGAGAGCAAGAATTATCTATATTGGGCATCCAAAATGTATGTGAACTGACCACTATAACATCTTGGTATTTATGGTGGGACAAAGGTAAGCTGGTTCATGAAGGAAAGTCTCAAGATGCATACCAAACTTCCATGGGAGCCCGAGCTATTACAGCAAACTATGTTAATGCACAATCCCCAAAGGCTATAAATAGAATAAAGGTATGGGAAAGACCACCAAAGGGTTTTGTGAAGTTGAATGTTGATGCTTCTTTTGATCATGACTTGCTTAGGGACACAGCTGGGGTTGTCCTTAGAGATGACAAAAGAATGTTTATGGTTGGGGGAATTGGGGGATGGATTGGTGTGCAGATGATTTGACAGCAGAAGGTTTGGCTCTAAGGCTTGTCTTATCACTTGCACAGAAGACGGGATTCAATAACTCTCACAATATGGAAGTGATTGACATAATGAAGAATGGAGGACATTCAGTGGAAGGGGCGACTGCAGTCTTCCATTATTGTTATTTTATGGTGTGTGACTTTTCCCTTATTAGGTTTGAACATTGTAACAGGGAAGCAAATAAGGTTGCTCATGAAATTGCTAGGCTGGCTAAATTTTCTGTGACTGGTGATTGGTTTGAGGAACCTATGAATGATATTATATCTTTTATTATATACGATGTAACTATTATTTCCAATAAATAAAGCTGATGTTTTTTTTAAAATAAGATAGAGCAAAAAATTTGGCATGTTGATGCTTCACACATTCTAGCTATCCCCCTTGCCAGCCTATGAGATGGATGATTTCATTTCTTGACACTTGACAAAAACTGCGTCTTTTTCGGTCAAATCATCCTATCATATAGTGTGGAGAGATAAATATGAGGGAAGAGGCAGAAGAGATGGACTACCGCTGCATCTATTAACCCAATATGGGATATAGTTTGGAAATTACCCAGCCCAGCGAAGGCTAAAAATTTTCTGTAGAGAAGTCTACATGGATCTCTACCATGCAGAATAACCTTGGCAGATAACACTAGTGCAGGATGCTGCTAACGTGACACTACGATCATAGACCCTTTGACGAAACTGTGTGCGATGCATTAATCGCAAATGGGTGTAAAAAACTGTCAAAAAAGGTGCAAAACGTTTGCGATGACGGATGCATCAAACACGGTTCAGATTTTAGTTCCATGTGTGATGCAGGGCATACAGTTCAGTGCAATTAACTGTTTGCGATGAGGAGCAACAAAAGAAATGGGCTGCCAGATGAAGGTGTGTGCGATAAACAACATACGGTTCACTAGGATGAACTGTTTGTGATTAGGCAACATAAAAGAAACGGTCAGCCAGATCAAGGTGTGTGCGATATACGGCATGCGGTTTACTCGAATGAACTGTTTGTGTTGAGACAAGAGAATGTAAACGGTTTAGTATAACAACATGTGTGTGATACGCGACAAACATGTCTATAATTAGAAAATTGTGCGAAGACCGATAATAACACAGACGATTGCTGCTAATAAGACGTGTGTGTTGTGTGATGGGATTGCATACAGAACAACAACAACATATATATATATATATATATATATATATATATATATATATATATATATATATATATAGACACACACTTATAAGGACATGGTTGCATAACCAAATTAAACATCCACTTACATAGGTGGGTACTACAACCATGGCATTTGCACAGACCAAAGTAACTATTACATGCATAATTACATAGGTGGATACTACACACATGACATTTTCACACACCAAAGTAAACTATATATTACATGCATGATTAACTAGCATAAACGATCATCTGATCATCATTTACTGCTTGTGATGCTTGCTCTGCTTGTGGCTCGATCCAGACTCGTTGATTTGGGTAACGAGGCTCGTCGATTTGGGTAACGAGGCACTTCATCATGTCAATGATCCGCCTGTGCATCCCGTAGCATGTGTACACGCTGTTGGCCGCGAACCTGAGGTGAGGTTCATCCTGGTGCCGCATCCAGGCCCTGTTCCAGGATACGGGACTTGTTCTCTGGGCATCCTGCTTCATCTTTTCGTAGTAGGGGTTGATGATGGCCGAGGAGAGTTCAACCAGGGAGTCCTTCTTCGTGCTGCCCTAGACCCTGTAGTGCTTATGGATTTTGACAAGATTCTTGCAGGCCAAGCCCGTAACGCTGAGCGCTTTTACATTGTCGGTGGTTTCCACTGTAGCGAACTTGTAGTTGGTGTTGTTGACAAACCTGGCGAAACGGATGCAATGTTCTATGGCCATGCAGTAGTGGTAGATGAGTACATGATGGCGCACGCACAACTGGGGGACGACAACCTTCTAATCTTTGCCAGAAAGACAGGCAGTGTACTGGAGGTCGATGCCGATCACCTTGTACTTGTCTCTAGCAAGCAATTGCTCAACGGTGTTGATGGTCGTCCACCACGGCCAGATCGATGGTGTACACCATCGAGAGATCCATCTCCCTCGCGTGGGTCTCCACTTTATGCTCGCCGAACTCCATTGGAGCACCCCCTAGACATCCCTCTCTATGTGTCATCGTGGGTGTGCTTGTTGTGTTGTCGAGCGCGATCGAAAGGTTGAAGAGACTAAGGTTATAATGACCGTGGGAATTAAAGAGGAAGCCAGATGGCATAGAATATCGATCGGCATGCCCTGATGGCAGTTCTAATTCGCAGCGCGTAACTCCATCGTGCCGCATGTAACTGCATCGCGTGGGAACGCGCACAGCACAACCACATGCATATGGGGCCCCCGACGTGATCGTGCGTAGGCCCAACCGCTGGCAGAGTGTGCGCGGAGGGACACGAGCAGAGCGCTCCTCGGTCGCCTCAATGATGAGCAATCATATATGTGCATATAGCAGTTGAACACGCAAGAAAAAGCTGTCCACAAGTCGAGCGCGCCGACGGACGCGAGCAGAGCGCGGCCACGCCTAACGGCGAGCACATAGCACTACGGCGCCTAACGGCGAGCAGAGCTTGCCGAGGGACGCGAGCAGAGGCCGACACAGTGATACGTGTCAAATAAGAGGAACTGCGCGAGCGACGTCGAAGACATCAAGCACGAATAAGATTAGAGTTACGTGTGCGATACGTGGCATACAGTTGATCCATCCTAGCTGTTTGTGATGGAAAAAGCCATGTGTGTTGTGGGAAAATGCTTGCTGGTATATAACCTCAAATTTAACCAACAAAATGTTAATGCATGTCACAAAAATTATATAACTAGAAACTATGTTCAAATACGAATCCAACGATATAATCTTTGGCGACATGCATTCGTATTTTATTAATTAAATCCTACTTATAAACCAGGACAGGGGTATAGTAGGTAATTAAATCGCAAACATTTTTTTATTAAATGATGTGTGTGTGTCCTTTCGTCCTCCTCCCGCATGTCTTGTCACCCGTTGTCGCATACGGTTCAAGCGCAAGCTTGAGCAGCACGCGGGGGCGTTCTTTTGGCCAAACGGTGGTGAGCCCATTCCCGTGCAACCATGCAGGTTTCCGCGCAAGCTTCCCACCTGACTCGGTGAAATCCCCCAAAATCCCAATTCTTACCAGCCTACTATATAAACCCTCACGACTGGCGAGTCCTGCGTCGCATTTTCCCCTCCCTCCATGTAGCTTATCTCGTCTGCTTCTTGAAAGATCGTGGATGTCGCCTAGAGGGGGGGGGGTGAATAGGCATTTTAAAATATTTACGGTTTAGGCTTGTACAAATGCGGAATAAACCTAACGGTTAATTTGTCAAGCACAAAACCTACAACAACTAGGCTCACCTATGTGCACCAACAACTTATGCTAAGCAAGATAAGCAACTATGTGATAGCAAGATATATGACAAGAACAATATGACTATCACAAAGTAAAGTGCATAAGTAAAGGGCTCGGGTAAGAGATAACCGAGGCACGCAGAGACGACGATGTATCCCAAAGTTCACACCCTTGCGGATGCTAATCTCCGTTTGGAGCGGTGTGGAGGCACAATGCTCCCCAAGAAGCCACTAGGGCCACCGTAATCTCCTCACGCCCTTGCACAATGTAAGATGCCGTGATTCCACTAAGGGACCCTTGAGGGCGGTCACCGAACCCGTACAAATGACAACCCTTGGGGGCAGTCACCGAACCAGTACACTTTGGCAACCCTTGGGGGCGGTCACCGAAACCCGTCAAATTGCTCGGGCGATCTCCACAACCTAATTGGAGACCCCGACGCTTGCCCAGAGCTTTACACCACAATGATTTAGCTCCGAACACCACCAACCATTTAGGGCGCCCAAGCACCCAAGAGGAACAAGCTCAAGGGCACCAAGCACCCAAGAGTAATAAGCTTCTCAACTTGTAACTTCCACGTATCACGTGGAGAACTCAAACCGATGCACCAAATGCAATGACAAGGGCACACGGAGTGCCCAATTCCTTCTCTCCCAAATCCCACCAAAGCAACTAATGCTAGGGAGGAAAATGAGAGGAAGAACGAAAGAAGATCACGAAGAACTCCAAAATCTAGATCCAAGGGGTTCTCCTCACTTAGAGGAGAAAGTGATTGGTGGAAACGTGGATCTAGATCTCCTCTCTCTTTTCCCTCAAGAACTAGCAAGAATCATTGGAGGGATTGAGAGTTAGCAAGCTCGAAGAAGTTCAACAATGAGGGAAGAACACGAGCTCAAAGGATAAGGTTGAATGGGGAAGAATACCCCCTTTTATAGGAGCTCCCGAATCCAACCGTTATGCTCACAGCCCACACAGAGTGGTACTACCGCTCCAAGGAGCGGTACTACCGCTAGGGCGGTAGTACCCCTTCGAAACACAACAGCGAGGAGGCAAAAAGGCCAAGAGAAACATCGGAGCGGTAGTACCGCTCGTCCTCACGGTACTACCGCTCGACCTCACGGTACTACCGCAAATGGTAGCGGTACTACTGCTTGCAAGCGGTACTAAAAAAATACTTCTGTGCCTACTTCCGCTGAGCAAAACACGAGATTTTGGTCCGGAGCGGTACTACCGCTTAGGAGCCGCGGTAGTACGGCTCTGGAGCGGTACTACTGCTCAGGAGCCGCGGTAGTACCGCTCTGGAGCGGTAGTAAAAAATTACATCCGCTCTAGTCGCGGTAGTACCGCTGCAGCCTTTACCAAAACAGCCACAACTTTTGCAAACGGACTCCGAATTCAACGAAACCAAGTTTGTTGGAAAGCTAGCGACAAGGGCTAACACAATCTTGATAGAAATACCAATAATAAGCAAATTAGAGAAGTCCCAAAAGAAAATGGTGAGAACCCTTCCTCGGAAAAGACCGGTAAAACCTCCAACACCGAAAACATCATAGAAGACGCATGCAAACTCTGTTTTCGATGAACTCAAGCTTGTCATCAAGATGACTAAAAGCTCTAAGACTCACAAATAGAACCAAACAAGAACCAAGAAACATGATGCAAGGATGCAATGCTTTGAGCTCTCGACGAACGATACAATCAAGCTACTCACTTGAGAGCCCCCCTTGATAGTACGGCTATCGATCCTATAACCCAGTCTCCCAACTAACACCATGAGACCAGTAAAATAGAAAACCTATCAAGGGCAAACCTTTTCCTTGCACATGATCCACTTGAGCTAGATGATGACGATCTTGTCCTCCACAAGATGGACCACCTTTCTTGATTGCGTTGGGTCGATGGAGACTAGATGATTGCTCCCCCATACTCCACTATGGGTGAGCCACTCTTCGGCACATCTTCACAAGTCCATTGACACCACAATGGATGGCAAGCTTCAAGCACTTGATCTCTTCGTGATGCTACACTTGAACTTGCACATGACAATCTTGATGACGATCACTACTTGATGTCATCCTTTCCATGGGTTGTATGATATCTTCCTCTTGAAGCAAGCCCATGGACATGTACCTAACCCCACATAGAACTCTCACATAGACCATGGGTTAGTACACAAAGTGCAATGGACAATGCTTACCATACCATGGGATCACTTGATCCCTCTCGGTACATCTTTTATGCTTTGTGAGTTGATCAACTTGATTCACTCTTGACTTAGTCTTGATCAACCTTGAATCTTTCCAAATTTCTTAGTTTGGATGATGTCTTGAAGGTAAACATGAATGATCACACAATATTCTTCTTCAAGACATGCTTGCAATAAGCTCAACACTCACATGACCAATCTTTGGATAATTCCTTAATAGCACCTTGGTCAACACATAAACTCCTTGAAACCAACACATGGACTTCAAGAAATGCCTATGGACAAATCCTTCAAATATAACTCAATCCAACCATTAGTCCATAAAGAATGTCATCAATTACCAAAACCACACATGGGGGCACCGCATGTCCTTTCAATCTCCCCCATTTTGGTAATTGATGACAATCACTTTCAAGAGTGTTTATATAAGGAATTATGCATCACCATGCAATGCAACAACCAATAATGCATGCGTATGAGATGCAAATGCTTAGGAACAAAACCAAAGCAAGGAGAAAACTCTGAAGACTTCTCCACAAAACTCTCTGAAACTTCTCCCCCATTGGCATCGATTGCCAAAATGAGAGAAAAGCTAAGAAGACCAATATAAAAGGTGTTCCTCTAAAAGTTGTGTATCTCTCAACAAGAGAGTGGAATGCCATACACATATCCAACTGTCAGTACTTGGAGGAAGACAAACTATATTGAGGCCCGAAAATTGCAACAGAAAGATATGCCACAAAGACATAACAAAGAGAGACACAAGCAATCAAAAGATACCAATTGAAGCAAGCAATCAAAGGATATCAATTGAAACAACTAGACCAAAGATCCTACGAGCCACATGAATAAAGGATATTGTGATATGGGCAAAGGAGTGTTCTAAAAGAAGCTCCCCGTGATTTGTGCACACATAAGAATATTTGTATTTGGATACAAAGTGCACAAAATAGGGTCATAGCTCCCCCAAAATCAATAGAAACTTACAACAAGTGCAAGTGAGCATATAGGAAACAAAGCCTAGTACTTGCAACAAACACATGGTTGAGCAACAAGTAAAAGAGGCAACTTAAGAATGGGCTCAACCAAAATGATGTGTGTGAGTCAAGGCAATGCACTTGAGAAGACTAATGTACGGATGAGCATTAAGCATCAATAAACTCTTGAAAGAAAGAGGCACACGGTGCAAGGCCTATCATTCCCACACACAACTAGCAAATGGGTTCACAAGCTTACTAATAAGCATATAAAGAACATATACTTGTGACAACCCGTGGTGAAGATAGAAGATGAAAGCCTCATCAAGACGAGGGATACCAATTAAGATGGCAAAAGCCTCATAAAGATAAGCATGAGGAAAATAATCTTCACCACACAAGAGTGCATCAAGATGCAACGATAGAGGACACGCACTCAAGGCAAAAGCTTTCACGGAGCCACCAAAGAAATAACATAAGAAAGACAAGATGGACGTGAAAGAAAGGATATCAACTAGAGATGTAATTTCTCTCAAGTGTATAAGGTTCTATGCAGACGAAATCATGATGATATATATATATCTACAAAGAAGAATGTACACCCGAAATAGTTACAACGAGAAGGAACAAGATATCCACAAGGAAGTCATAAATATACCAATAAGATATTTGCTTGAAAGCATAGCACTTGGCTAGATATGGTCTTATTGTATATAAATGAAGTCCAAACACACATCCATCAAGGGCATCATAACTAGCAACAGAGATCATCGTTGGGATGCTTTCAGAAAGGAAACAAGTATCACAAGATATGAAATGAATATCATGCCAAGATACAACCTACACAAGGTTGAATGCAAGAGGGGAAAGCATGAATAGATACTTGTTACCGAGATATCATTGGAAGGATGTAGTAGATACCAATTGAAGGTAGATAGTAGTTCATTGATCATCCTAGCTTGACTCCAATATGCACATGGTGACAACACCTTGTGAGTGAGCCGAGCATCCAATGCATCTCCAAATGTTCCTAGAAGAACAACACAAACTAAACGGTACCCAAACTCATCGGGACCAAATAGTTAGAAACACCAATACATAGGGCAAACTCCACATAAATATGTGCATATAGATATGAAAATGAATTTCATGCACATCTCATCCAAATTGAGAGTAGGTGGAGTTTCCCCTATATATTGAGTCAAAGAAAGAAAGCATGCCAAATGAAATACATGAAGTAAACATGCATGCTCAAGACTTTCAAAACCCGAAACCAAAAGACAAAGAAATGCCAAGTGAAAAGGATACCAAATGGAGAAATCATCACTTGGAAGATATCATTAAAGATACATCAAGGAATGAGATATCCATTGATACACACTAAACTAAAGATGTCAAACTCCCAAAGAGAGGATGGTTCCAAACATACCAAGCTCTCAACAAAGTTTCATGATGGCACAAAGTACCAAAAAGAAATGGCTTGCCTTCCACCAAAACACACTTGATAAGGATCACAAGAAGAGTGAAGAAAATATAATAGCTCCCCCCACGAGTTGTGCATTATATAGGATTTGTATTTGAATACAAAATGCACAAGGTGGGATCACTGCTTTCACTATATCTAGAAAACACTAGACAAGAACTAGAAATAAACAAGATCCACAAGTGGTATGGAAGACAAGGGAGTTGACACAATCCTTGGCAAGAGAAAAGGCAAGTAAAACAAAAGCCAATGTAAAGATGATCAATAAATTCTACCACACATAAATGACTACCAATTGTCAAAAGACAAGAAGTAGATGGAAAGAATTCCCGGTGGTAGATAGCAAGGATATCCAACATCATCTTCACACCACACACAAGCAAATTGCAACTTGTAGAGCTAACATGCCACCTAGGAACAAGATAATCTACAATATCAACACTAGGTGACAACATCTCAAATGTACACATTTTCTAGGCTAGTAATATACATAGCATATTACTCCCCCATAATGTGATACCAATGAAGAAAACTTAACAAGAGGCAATAAGAGGACCCAACACGAGATAATCAATGTAATTTTTAGAATTTGAATTTCTCATGAGAGATATACCACCTAGCGACTAGATAATCTTGAAATATCAATACTAGATGGTATTACTCATGTGCACACATTTATAGGATTATGAGGTGCACAAAGCACACCACTCCCCCATAATGGATATTCCATTAATCTCTCACAAGAGCCAACTAAGAAATAAATGTTGGAAATATGCCCTAGAGGCAATAATAAAAGTATTATTATTATATTTCCTTGTTCATGATAATTGTCTTTTATTCATGCTATAACTGTATTATCCGGAAATCGTAATACACGTGTGAATACATAGACCACAATATGTCCCTAGTGAGCCTCTAGTTGACTAGCTCGTTGTGATCAACAGATAGTCATGGTTTCCTGGCTATGGACATTGGATGTCGTTGATAACGGGATCACATCATTAGGAGAATGATGTGATGGACAAGACCCAATCCTAAGACTAGCACAAAAGATCGTGTAGTTCATTTGCTAGAGCTTTGCCAATGTCAAGTATCTCTTCCTTCGACCATGAGAGCGTGTAACTCCTGGATACCGTAGGAGTGCTTTGGGTGTATCAAACGTCACAACGTAACTGGGTGACTATAAAGGTGCACTACAGGTATCTCCAAAAGTATCTATTGTTTTATGCGGATCGAGACTGGGATTTGTCACTCCGTGTAAACGGAGAGGTATCTCTGGGCCCACTCGGTAGGACATCATCATATGCGCAATGTGACCAAGGAGTTGATCACGGGATGATGTGTTACGGAACGAGTAAAGTGACTTGCCGGTAATGAGATTGAACAAGGTATTGGATACTGTGACGCCCGGATAATCAAGCTACAGTAACCTCTGCTAATGACACCACATCACCTCCGTTACTTTCGCTAATCTCGCGTTAGTTCGAAAACGATTCAAATTCAAATTTGAGATTTAGGCGAACAACAAAAGTTTTCAAACATTAAAACTAAAATGTCCAAAATGTGTCAAATAAATCATGGGTAATACTAGTGGAGAAACCACAAATTTTATAAAATGTTTAAAGGCTCTAAACTAATTAAAATAGCAGCTATAACAATTAATTAAATGCCTTTTAAAAATAATAATAATACAAACTATTTTAATTAGGTGTCAAACTTTTAGGGCAGTAGAATAAATTATAACATTAAATTAGGAGTTGTATTTATATTTTATAAAACAGAAATTAAAAGAAAATAGATAAAGAAAAGAAAACAGAAAACAAAGCAAAAAAAAGAGAAAGCAAACCCCCCCCACTGGGCTTCGGCCCAGCAGGCCACAACCCCCCACTGGGCCAACCCACCAGGCCCAGCCGGCCACTCCCCCACTCCTCCTTATCTCCTCACCCACCGAATCCCTCACCCGATCCCTACTCCCCCCCCACTCTCCCCTCACTTCCCCGATCTAGATCGAGATCGGG
>NC_041391.1:449335499-449343626 GCF_002162155.2 Triticum dicoccoides | reverse complement strand
ACGCACCCGACCCTGTCGATGCCACCGCCCCGGATCGCTGACGCCTGCCGTCGTCGTTGCCTCCTCGCCCTCCTCTCCTCGCGCGACACCCACCTGAAGCCGCGGCCGCGCCTCATCGCTGCCCCGACCCCATCGCCTCGTTGCCTCGCTGACGCCGCCTGGAGCCCGAGCCGCCGGACGACCACGTCGGACTACCTCACCGGCCTGCTTCCTCCACCCCACCGGTCTGCCTCCTCCGACGCGTCGTCTCCACCTCCTCCTCGCGCCCCGTTGCCATGGACCCTACGAACCCCTGTGAGGCCTCGCCCCTCACCACTCCCTTCTGCTCCCTACGCCCGTGGTCGCCGCACTAACCGCGCCCGCGGTCACCCCCGACGCCTCTCTATGCCTGCGTCCCCGTCCCGGCCAGCCACCGCATCACCGCGGCCCTGTCTCGCCCGCGCCGCCCCGTTCCTCCCCGCTCGCCGCCGCCGGGGCTTTCTCCGGTCGCCGCCGCACCGGCCTGGCCCCGTTTTCCCCCGTGCCTCCCAGGCCGCCAACGTCGTGGCCGCGCTCACCTCGCGCCCACTGTCACCGCTCCGATGCCGCCCTGCTCCCACTATGCCCCGAGCGGCCACTGCCGCAGTGCCACCCCCTTGCGGCCACTGCGCCTCCCGCTCGCCGGTCCGGTCGGCGCCTCCGGCCGGGCACTTGGCCGCCGGCGCCCCACCGGCGCCGCGCCCGCACAGGAAAAGCCTGTAACCCAGACGGGCTAGCGCCCCAGCGCCTGCTAGCAACCGCCCTGTGATGGCCCTCTAGGTCACTGACTAGGGGGCCCCACCCCTCAGGACGCAAATAAAAAAAGGATTAAAAAAAGATTTAATAAAAGAAGTAAATAATTAATTAATAATTAAATAGTTAATTAATTAAATAATTAATTAACTTAATTGATCCTGATTAGATTAACCTAATCACCTAGTTTAGTTAATTAATCTGTTAGGATAGTTAACAGTCAATGACATGTGGGACCCACACGTCAGTTGACCAGTCAACACCTCTGTTGACTGCTGACGTCATGCTGACGTCAGCAAACACTGTTTTGGATAATGTTGATTTAAATGAATTAAATAAAAATCAGAAAATGATTTAAATCTTTAGAAAATCATATCTTTTAATCCGTAACTCGGATGAAAATACTTTCTACATGAAAGTTGCTCAGAACGACGAGACGAACCCGGATACGCAGCCCGTTCGTCCACCACACACCTCTAACATATCAAACACGCAACTTTCCCCCTCCGGTTCATCTGTCCGAAAACGCGAAACACTGGGAATACTTTCCCGGATGCTTTCCCCCTTCGTCGGTATCACCTACTACCGCGTTCGGGCACACCTAGCACCGCGTATTGCCTCGTTCTGTTTGTGATACTTTGTTGGCTCTGTATTTACTGTTTCTTCCCCCCTCTTCTTCCCCGGTAGACCCCGAGACCGGCGCTGATGCCACCGAGTACGACTACATCGACGACGACCCCTCTCTCTTGCCAGAGCAACCAGGCAAGCCCCCCCCCCTTGATCACCAGATATCGCCTACTCTTCTCTATACTGCTTGCATTAGAGTAGCGTAGCATGTTACTGCTTTCCGTTAATCCTATTCTGATGCATAGCCTGTCATTGCTGCTACAGTCATTGATACCTTACCCGCAATCCTAAATGCTTAGTATAGGATGCTAGTGTTCCATCAGTGGCCCTACACTCTTGTCCGTCTGCCATGCTATACTACTGGGATGTGATCACTTCGGGAGGTGATCACGGGCATATACTATATACTTTACACTGTTACATTACCTGTGATACTGTTCGGAGATGGGGGCTGAAGGGGCAGGTGGCTCCATCCCGGTAGAGGTGGGCCTGGGTTCCCGACGGCCCCCGACTGTTACTTTGTGGCGGAGCGGCAGGGCAGGTTGAGACCATCTAGGAGACAGGTGGGCCTGGCCCTGTTCGGCGTTCGCGGATACTTAACACGCTTAACGAGATCTTGGTATTTGATCTGAGTCGGCTACGAGCCTATACGCACTAACCATCTACACGGGAGTAGTTATGGGTATCCCGACGTCGTGGTATCAGCCGAAGCACTTCGTGACGTCAGCGACTGAGCGGCGCGCGCCGGGTTCGACTGCGTTAACGCAACTTCCTTTGTAATGGAGGTTGCTAGGTCTGCTCACCGGCCGCGTACGCAATGTGCAGGTGTGCTCAGGGCGATGGGCCCAGACCCCTGCGCGCTTAGGTTTAGACCGGCGTGCTGGCCTCTCCGTTGAGCCTAGGTGGGGCTGCGACGTGTTGATCTTCCGCGGCCGGGCATGACCCAGGAAAGTGTGTCCGGCCAAATGGGATCGAGCGTGTTGGGTTATGTGGTGCACCCCTGCAGGGAAGTTAATCTATTCGAATAGCCGTGATCTTCGGTAACAGGACGACTTGGAGTTGTACCTTGACCTTATGACAACTAGAACCGGATACTTAATAAAACACACCCTTCCAAGTTCCACAGACAACCCGGTGATCGCTTTTCCGCAGGGCGACGAGGAGAGGATTGCCGGGTAGGATTATGCTATGCGATGCTACTGGAGATGCTACTTGGAGATGCTATTGGAGATGCTACTTGGAGATGCTACTTGGAGGACTTCAATCTACTCTCTTCTACGTGCTGCGAGACGGAGGCTGCCAGAAGCGTAGTCTTCGATAGGACTAGCTATCCCCCTTTTATTCTGGCATTCTGTAGTTCAGTCCACCGATATGGCCTCCTTACACATATACCCATGCATATGTAGTGTAGTTCCTTGCTTGCGAGTACTTTGGATGAGTACTCACGGTTGCTTTCTTCCCCCCTTTTCCCCTTTCCTTTCTTCCTAGTTGTCGCAACCAGATGCTGGAGCCCTGGAGCCAGACGCCACCGTTGACGATGATTCCTACTACACTGGAGGTGCCTACTGCTACATGCAGGCCGCTGACGACGACCAAGAGTAGTTAGGAGGATCCCAGGCAGGAGGCCTGCGCCTCTTTCGATCTGTATCCCAGTTTGTGCTAGCCTTCTTAAGGCAAACTTGTTTAACTTATGTCTGTACTCAGATATTGTTGCTTCCGCTGACTCATCTATGATCGAGCACTTGTATTCGAGCCCTCGAGGCCCCTGGCTTGTATTATGATGCTTGTATGACTTATTTTATTTGTAGAGTTGTGTTGTGATATCTTCCCGTGAGTCCCTGATCTTGATCGTACACGTTTGCGTGCATGATTAGTGTACGATTGAATCGGAGGCATCACAAGTTGGTATCAGAGCCGACTGCCTGTAGGAATCCCCCTTTCCAACTCCTTGGCCGAAGTCGAGTCTAGTCGTTGAAAAACTTTTACTAACATGGCTGTGTGGCCCATGGGCCCACGTCGCCATCGGGTGGTAGTAGGATCTTTTACTCCTCGACCTATACTCTGGGACTCTGATCTCTCTACTATTCGGGTTAAATGAATTTGCTAACTCTAAGATTAGGATCTCGTGATCGCATCCACCCGGAGAGCCCCTTACTGCAGAGGATCGCCTGCTACATCAGAAGATTCCGAAGATACTCTCTGATGTTCTCTCGAGACTTTGTGCCCATCACTTTTGCTATTCCTGACCACCGATAAATCCGTATGGATAACTACTTACACTTGCCATTCATATGATCATCCCCAGTGGTCTTGTTATTACAAGATACCCTGAAAAACTCGTCGTGGTTTCGATAATCCCTTGAGCTTACTGCCTTGCTGTTCTTGTCACTTGAATACCCCTACGGTTAATTCTCGCATTTATCGAGTATCCGCCCATCCCCCAGTTGTTCATGTGTTACACAAAAGTCTTTGAGATACCACCCGATATTCCGAAAATCCTCAGCAACCTATTGCTCTGGAATTTCTTGTTTGCTTTCATTATGATTAATCCCATAAGTATAGAAATCTTATTGACATTCATTGTCATTATCATTTTGAGTCTGTTGACTCAATATGTTGCGAATACACGCAATCATCATTGATCCTTATAAATTACCTTTCCGGCTGAGCTTCCATTCTTTTAACTGGAATTGGTTCTCGACCAATCCAATTGTCTTTGATTGTACCCTAAGGCTATTCAACTTGTCCACCCCTAATCAGAGCATTGCTTCTGATCCCTTGATTTGGAAATCATAATTCCTTTGCATTTGACAATTGAGTTAGTCAGTTGTTTCTATAATCTGCTTCCTCTAGTTGAGTACTGATGCTCACGTCAGATCCCTTGTGGACCACCAGATCCTTTGTTGGATTTTATCTGACAACGCCCTTCATATTCAATAAACTTGTGAGCCTTTTCTCGGATACATAATGCTTTTGTAAAATTGTATCGTCTGCTTTCTCAACCATGCTCTGCCTTCGAGCTTGAGTTAATTACTTCTAAAGATTTTGGTATATGATTCTAAGATGCCCCGATGGGTTGAACCTATGCCTTCCTTAATATGTGTGAACTCGAAAGTTTTCACGAATCATACTCTTCTGGTGCTTCGCCAGATAAAATTTCAACACTGCAACTTCATCGAACGTGAGAAGTGAATGAAAGGTTATGCATTGGAGAAGTGGGAGTCGACCTTGAACTTGTCTTCATGCCCATGGACACGATGTAGATCTTATCATTAAAGCTTCTCTTAAATTAATTATTCCTTTGGTATAAGTTCATCCTATATCAGGGATTTGGCCTTTTGCAATCGTGGTTCCGACCATGTTCTCTTTTAAATACCATTTCTCGTGCAAGTTTTAACACTTGTCTTCTATAGAGCAATACCCCCCGTCCAACCTCTACTTGATATGTCATCGAGTATTACCCCCCTGGTATCTCGAGATTATCTTAGAACTGCATAACTTCTTATGAGTTCTTCATCAAGTGCTACCTTCCCACTGATTCCAAATTTTCACGGGCTCTGAGTTATTAAACACTCAAAGACACCGATAACTGAACCGAGTCCGCTCTACGGTTCAATAACTCTTCAGTAAGCTTCTATAAGTACGAGTTTGTACCCGATCACGCCATTCCTAGCCTGTTTGGCTATATCATTGTCGTGATGATCTTAACTGTGCAACCCGGCCCTTATTCTTGGAGCACCAATTTGCGACGATAGCTAAGCTTACGTCGATTTTCCTCGTCATACCCTTTCACCTTAAACAACAAGCTTGAGTTCGAGTTTGTGTCGTATCTGTGGATCCAATAACCTCTTGCTTCACCATTCCTTTGACTTGATGTCGTTGCTGATTGATTACATCTGCATGAAATCTCTCGACAATTGTGTCGTGATCATCATCAACCTTATGAGCTCTTCCAGGAATTCAAATGAATTCATGATGGGTAATACCATCCTTGCCCCTCGATGATTCATGTTCTCATCGACCACTTTATTGCCTTCCGTCCAACACAACTTGTTCGTGTTTTGTGTAAACCTTGAGATCCCTGCTACCCAGCAGTTGATCTTCCTTACCTCGGAAGTATTACCATCTCTTTTTGTCAAGAATGTGGTGAGAATTTCACCACCTCTTAAGAATTCTTGATATCATAATACTTCTTGCCATCTTCGTTCATTCCTTGGTCCCCGTATTGTTTTCAACCGGAATACCGACAATTGAGCTATGACGTGTGAATTCAAAACTTCTAGCAACCCTATTGCTTTGAAGTGAATGGGCGATAGTTCATTCTAAGTCTTTCGATAATTGAATCACCATTCTAACATTGGCCGTGCAACCCAACCCATATTTCGGGCGCACCTTTCAACCAATGTTTAATTGTGTATGTTTTCCTCGAGCATACTCCCTTATATCATTTGATCTGACAAATGTTATCTCCTTGTTCACTTAATGGTGGAAATCCATCTTTTGGGCATCTCGGTGAATTGCCGTTGAGTTCACCAGACACCTCCTTGTCCTCTCCTTGGGTTAATGATGAACTCTTGTTAACGGAAGTCACTTCATAGTTCATTTCCCGAGAATCTTACAGTGTCATCCTGTCAATTGGTGTTGCACCTTTCTTCTCAGGCATCCTGAGCCTGAGGTATCCTGACACCAATCATACCTGAATCTCCGTCAGATATGATGGTTAGGACAACTTTCCAAGAGTTATGATATTGATCCTTTGATGACCCGGTAACATGATGTCATGCCTAGCACCCCCCCCGGCTGGAGGACCTATCATTATAGATTCCTTTTCAGCAAGGTTATCCATTCACCCATGAGGAAATTGTAAGACTTATTCTACAAGTTATTCCTGATGGATCCTTCGTGTTTCCAGAGTCTGATCTTCACATGAAGACCATGTCAATGCTATCTCGAAGCATGTCTATGGTACTCCAATTTTCAACAAGAACATTTGAAACCCAATGTTAAATGTTTCCTGCCCAATTATCCAAACACCGTTGAATGGGTAATGTCATGAAAATTTCTCTTCCCTTTCCTAAAGGGGTTTTCTACGCTATATCCCGTCATGAATATCATGCGTTGCTTGCCCTTGGGAAGGATATACCCCCTGATATATGTGTTTAAACACACTTTCCTTTTCATTGTTCTGTTTAATCTGATAATCTTATTTTCCTTTCCATTGGTTGGTTTAACCTTTCTTGAGGTCTATATAATCTAAGTAGTATTATTCTCCTGCTTATGTAAACACCTCGGTGTACAACTCTGTCAGTAAGACCCTGTTGAAATTGTCGATAGCATTCCGGTCACCACCGATGGACGAGAACTTTGCCTATTGGTCCGCCTCGTTCAACGAGCAGGAAAATGGTTCTCTTCGTCCCTCGCCCCTGGTACCGACATTGTGCCGACATAACAGATAGGCTACCCTCTGACATGCCTTGCTATTGTGACCGTGCGAGATGTCACCGCTCCTATTTTTAACCCACATGGTGGGCCCATAACCCACAGTTCCACAGGATCGAAACCTGACTCTCCTGTACACCCCCTGTTCCCAAAGTTATTCCTCACGCGTGGCCTCGTGTGTAATTCACAAGCCACCTTCCGATGAGATCATCAATCTGGTATCAGACGCAATACTTATTCCCATTGCTCTGAACCCCTTTCACACTTTGCTTCAGGCAATGAACGATTGCCTATGCGCTTGAAACTTCTATTTTGCACCTTCTTGCTTTGCTCTCGATATTGTCTTAAATTTCAATTCGAGAGTTACTTTCCGCCACCTTCCTCGTTGTTGTCTACCAGATAATCTACCCTGCAGAGACCCATTCTTTGGTATACCCCCTTAATCTTTCGTTAGTACGATGAAATTTCCGAAGAAAGGATGATGACTTCATCATGATGACCTGAAGCAGAGAAAGGAAGACATCAATATAATGGGTCGACCTCTTCGAGAAGAGCAACCAAGACTAAGAAGATCCGTTAGCATTTCGTAATTAGATCCCTCCCCCCTTACTCCTGCTCCTAAATCTTGGGACGAGATTTCTTGTAGTAGGGGAGAATTGTGACGCCCGGATAATCAAGCTACAGTAACCTCTGCTAATGACACCACATCACCTCCGTTACTGTCGCTAATCTCGCGTTAGTTCGAAAACGATTCAAATTCAAATTTGAGATTTAGGCGAACAGCAAAAGTTTTCAAACATTAAAACTAAAATGTCCAAAATGTGTCAAATAAATCATGGGTAATACTAGTGGAGAAACCACAAATTTTATAAAATGTTTAAAGGCTCTAAACTAATTAAAATAGCAGCTATAACAATTAATTAAATGCCTTTTAAAAATAATAATAATACAAACTATTTTAATTAGGTGTCAAACTTTTGGGGCAGTAGAATAAATTATAACATTAAATTAGGAGTTGTATTTATATTTTATAAAACAGAAATTAAAAGAAAATAGATAAAGAAAAGAAAACAGAAAACAAAGCTAAAAAAAAGAGAAAGCAAACCCCCCCCCACTGGGCTTCGGCCCAGCAGGACACACCCCCTCCGCTGGGCCAAGTGGCCCAGCTGGCCTCAGCCTCCCGAACGGGCTGGCCCACCCCACGGCCCGGCCGGCCCACTCCCTCCCCTTAACCCCTGAAACCCTAACGGCCACCACCCCCACTCCCTACTCGCTCTCTCCCACCCCCTC